>NC_041386.1:741075302-741107815 GCF_002162155.2 Triticum dicoccoides | reverse complement strand
GGGGGGAGGGATTGTGCACCTCTTATCCTCGAGCGATTCTTGGAGTGCCTCGATGAGATCCTCCGCATCCAAGTTCTCCACATTGAAATTCCTTACTAGTTTACGGAGGATATTTCCCAAAACTTTCTTCACATCAGGATTCTGACCAACCGAAACAAAAGTTTTAAGATGGTATTGGGCTTTAAGCTTGTCATATACTGCCTTGGCAAGTGTGGTCTTGCCCAATCCTCCCAATCGAACAATGGAGACTATCTTGAGATTTTCCTTTGATACATCGCCATCCTCCTCAAATAGCCTTATTAGCTCATCTCTTGGCCTATTGATGCCAACGAGCTGTTCTTTAATGGCAGCTTTGGCAGATGCATTAGGTACCACATTGTCGACCTTATACTCTACACTTTTTGGCCGCATCTTTTACTTGTTTGCTTTTGTCTTTGATCAAGCTGCCTATGGTATGGTGACTCTTGCCCTTCTCTAAGTGGAAGCATATCTCGTGTGTGAGTTCCCTGAAGCCACTTGTACTAGATTCAGGCTGGCTTTGCACCAAGAAGCCGTCAACGAAATCCTCTAGGTCATATGACATCTCCCTGACATTACTGGCCCAATGCTTGACCAGGTCATCGAGGTTGCCCTGCTGCACGTCAGACACCTTGCGGAGTACGAGCTGCATCATCACCAGCTCTTCCGAGGGTGACTGGACATCTTTTTTGACGCTTGCCTCCAGATTGAAGTCCTCCTTGTTAAGCTCGCCCAGCTTGTGGAGTAGGCTGCCCATGGCCCCCCTTGTGACATCCACGGCGGTCGCTGACTTTCAGTAGGTAAGTCATGTTCGTTGGTTGACTCTGTGAAAATTCTTCTGGTGGGTGGAAATTACGGCGATCTAGTTGTTTGTTACATTGTCCTTGCACGCCATCTTTATAGATGCTGGAATTGATGTCCTTGCACAATAAACAACGAAGTAGTAATATTTAATAATAAAATTATTTCAGTAAGGGTGCTATGTACGTTGAGATTATTTGATGAAGCTCACCATGGGGGAGACTGCCTCGACTGGCACACTGGGGTCTCGTCCACTAATAGGCTCATATTCAACCATCAAATTCACCTCATCAACCATTTTACCGGCCTCTTCATGGAATATATGTTCAGTGATATCCTCATCTCTAAGATTGCTCACTTTTGTGCTGTGGATGATGAACTTGTCACCATTCTGTGTAGCTTGTGGTGCCCTATCCTGTCGCTGCACTATTATTTGAACAAGATACTCGTCGCATCCTGGTGGCACAATGCCTTTCCCTGGCCGTGTGGTGTACTGCTGGCTTGGCCTTTCAATGTTGTAGGCAAAACAGGACGTTGTCCTGTTGGTTAGCTTAACTGAGCATGACATCTCCTTGTTATCATCCAATGTAAAATGTAGCTCGAGCGGTTCAATACCAAGCATGTCATCATCCATATAAGTGCTTTGCTGCGACAAAAGAGACATGCATTACCAGAAAGTGCACTATTTTCAGAAAGGATGTATAGGTAACTGTTGGGGATATAACTATTATAAGTTTTAGAGTGGTTGGGCTTTTTTTGAACCGTTCGTTGATGTCGATCTAACGGCAGACAAATACGAAGTACTGGGTAGTACTCCGATGAAAGTACGCGAAAGTACTAAAACGAGTGGGGCCAGTACTCGTGACAAGGTGGGGATGCGTTTTAATCTAGGGGCAGTTTAGTCCTAGGAAAATTTGCACGCGCCGCCCCTCTCGTCGAATGCATAACCGCCGCCATGGTGATTCACATTCCACAATTACTCATCGGCGGCCATCTCCTCCCTCTCCTCCAAGTCCACCTCAGTCATCTCCTCCTTCTTGCCGCTGCAACTTCGCTCCACTCAGGCAACCCCCCACCCACCCCCACCCCCTCTTACACGGCAGATCGAGCTGATGGCCGGCGACGAGAACACCGACTTCGTGCAAATCGCCGGCGGCGACCAGGTCAAGTTGGCCAGGTTGAGGGAGATTCGTTCTTGGTTTGACAACACAAGGCAGATGAACTGGACGACAATGGCCACTCTCACGAATATGACAAAGAAGGAGAGGGCAAAGCTTTGCCCCCCGCCCGCACAACCGATTGACAAGATCGAGATCCTCCTCTGGGCGATGGAGCAGGCCAATTCGTCCAGCGAGTGGACCAGGCGGAGGTGGTGGGCGTTCAGATCCAGGGTAGAGCATCCACTGGATCAGGAACCCACCGTGCACGAGGTGCTGTCGCAGATTGTGCAGCCTCCAACCGAGTCACCAGAGACTCCGAAGCGCAAGATGAGGAGGACAGTGGTCGCGACCTCGCTTCCCCGCCATTCTCCACGCTTCCCTCGCCGCTCTCCTCGTCTGAACGGCGGCGGTAGCTATGTTTAGAGTAAGCTTCCCCACTCCTCATCTTCCTACTGCTCGTGCTTACATCGTGGTGATACTGATCGTAATAGCTCAGAGAGGGAATGCTAGATGGCATTTTAATCTCAATGAATTGCATGAATATTTGAGTACATGGATTTGGAGGATGGATTATGATGTATGTGAACCCTAGGCATCATATGAACCCTAGGAAAAATTAGTAATGTTCTAGTGGTAGACACTGAAATATTTCGGTACACACTGTTAGACACTGAAATATTTCGGAACTGCCCTAGGCAAAATTTGTAATGTTGTAGTGGTGGACACTGAAATATTTCGGTACACACCGGTAGGCACTGAAATATTTCGGTACTGCCCTAGGCAAAATTTGTAATGTTGCAGTGGTAGACACTGAAATATTTTGGTACACACCGGTAGGCACTGAAATATTTCGTTACTACAATTTCAGTACACACCGATGCACACTGAATTATTTCAGTACTGCAGTTTCAGTACACACTGAAATATTTCAGTACTGCAAATTCTATACAAAGTTGGCATTTTGTCATTTATGTGTGAATCAATCCATGTATCATATGGCATAACTTTGTACATGAATTTGGGTCAATTTCATGTCTATTTATTGTTAAAATTATTGTCATGCCATGAAACACAAGACAAGTCACTGACCCAAGCTTGCAAAGATGACATATCAATGTTGCTGATATGCACGTTTTCACCAAGTCTTGTGTCTGAATTAAAACTGAGCATTTTTTCTTGATAGTATCCATGGATCTAGAACTCCTATGAATTTGCTCATGTTGGGTGTTTTATTCTCCATCATTTGTACTAGCATTCCGTGCGATTAGATGCCATGACAAGACCCCTGGCATATTTATTTTCTTGCCTCCAACATCACATGTGTGTTTTGCAGGAAAAAAACCTGGAGTTCACCAGGCTGGCTGAAGTTGTGAGGCTGGGAGGCTGATGGTGCTGCTACTGGCTGATCCTTCTTCTTTCAGTTTTTGTTCGTCATTTATCAAGCCGTTGGACCAGGGCTACTTCCCTATGTGCTGTTAATGTATTAAGTAGTTCCTTCGAATTTGTAGTATTAGTTAGTTTGAATGTGGAAGTACCTTAATTTTTGGAACGAAATGTTGCTATGTAGGACCAAGGGTTTCATACCTTAATCTTTGGATAATTAATTATGTGAACTGTTAGATGTGGCGCACAACGAAACGCCTCTACCATTGATACTATAGTTCAACATGTCGGTCCAATTAGAGACCAGCCACTACCATATAGAACAGTTAGCATTTCATACTACAACCTGGCACGTACAAAACATCACACAGTGGAAGCACATCCCTAAGCACCTTGCATTGTACAAGGTCTTAGAGACCAGCCTCTACCATATATAACAGTTACCATGTCACACTACAGCATATAAAACATCACACAGTGGAATAATCATAGCTAGTAGAGCATTAGGTACCGGTTAATAATAGTTGCAATCCATCACAAGCAATAGTACCTAGATATGAGTAGATATAGGTACGGTAATACACGACAAGTACTCGCAAACAAGAGCTGACATAACAAGTTCATTTCACATTGATACATGGCCCACCCCAGTTCTAAATGAGGTGGATGGTGATCATCATCCTCAAGTCATGGCGACGGGTGTTCGCAACAGTGAGTAGGATGGCCTGTCCTACCCGAAGATTCTTGGCACGAAGGAACTTCTTCCACCCTGCCCTGCTCAAGACAGTGCGACCGTCCGTGTCCACTGCATAGGCACAGCTGGTGATGGAGCCCATTCTGGTAAGGCGTAGTCCAACAGCCATGCCTTCTTCGCCCGGGTCGATGCCACAGCTATCAAGTAACCTCTTAGGTAATTTCTGAAAACAGTTGACATGATATATGATCATGTCACGTGCAATTATCAACAAAGCATACACTTCAAGACACATATATCATTGGATTCAACACTGAGCATATATATCATCACATCACTACACTATACGCCAAGAATCAAATTACTACAGTAATTAGGCATATCATTAGATTACTCCGTACACTAAGCATATCATCGCATATTACTACACTACATGCATGTCATAAAATTCTTCACTAAATGAATTCTAAACTTGGCCTCTTATCACAGTACTACAACATGCATATCATATGAAGTACTACACTAACTAAGCATGCATATCATGTAATTACCACACTAAGTAACATACCATGATATGCCGTTTAACATTCGTCCTTGTGAGGCGGGTCATGAATGGCTTCCCTAGGTAGTCTTCACGTAGCGGAAGCATGTCCTAGAGGTTGCCGATTTCCTCGTCGCCCAGGCTGAGTCCTTGGGCATACAGGTATTCAACAAGTGGGTTCTCATCATCATCTGAATCAGCACCATCTTCGTCCTCGTGAACTTCATCCTCACTATCCGGAATGAAATTTAGATAGATAACAGAAATCCTGGGCCTATCTCTTCTGAAGGAGAAGCTGATCAATTCACCCCCAGTAAGACGCATGCGGGCGATGAAACGATCCCAATCATCTCCTCCTATCTGGGTTATCTTTCGCCCCTTCTCAACCTGCATAGTATATGGGCCCCCAAGAGCGTCGAAGGTCACGTGTCTGCGACGAGCTCATTGAATGCTAATCTCACATTGCATGGTACGATCTGTGTAAGATAAAAACAAATAGCAGACACAATACATTAGTGCAAATAGCAAAAAAAACAAAAAGAATGTACTGTCAGAAGGTTCATATAAATTATTACCGCTGCAACAACAAAAGAAGGCTGGAAGTAGATGTTGAACAACGTGGCAGTAGAAAGGCTGGTCCGGCACCGTGAGTTGCAGCGTCCACATTGTGCTTCCTCCATTCTACACAGAACATGTTGAACTCTAAGTTGAGTTGTACATAGTACAATACAAAGATCATACATATAATAAATCATAGTGATAACCTATACTGGCAATGGCCAATCAATCTATTTTCTATCATCTATGTAATAAAGCAATGGCAATGACAATGGCAATGCCCGGTTCATCTAAACCTAGGAATAGTTGGGCATCGAAACTTAAACCAGTCCAATCCACGGCACACATCAAAACCAAACCAATCCAGATATTTTCATTTAGAATCTAGACCAAACCGAACTATACATGCGCGTCATCCAACCCAGTCCAAACTGTTTTCAACTTCCAAAGGTTCAAACTGTGGACAAAGCCATATGCGAGGGCGCGTCATGAATCTAGATCAGACATGGCGTTAAAGCTCGAGAGAGCCGACGAGCTCCGGCCGGCAACTGTGGCTCTTGGATTTGAAGCAGTAGTAGGTGGTAGTGGCGGCTCAAACTAATTGATTGATTTGGTCTCAAACCATATAAACCAAATCAAGATCCAATCCAAAAACTAAGTTTCAGTCCAAACCAATCGGCTCAGATCCGCCTCCGTAGGGAGACGCGTTTGGGGAAGGGAAGAAGAGTGGAGATCTGACATACTTGCCGTAGTTGGCGGCGGCCGCGCACCGGCAGCGAAGAGAGGGGTCGTCGGCAGATGGCGGCGGAGGCGGCGGCGCTGGTCGAGAAGGGGAGAAAGAAAGATGTGGAGTGGTCGAGACAGGGAGAAAGAAAAATGTGGTACATGTGGTGGCTCGGTTGTGTGGATGACAAGGGGACCCACTTGTGAGACCTATAGCAATTGATGGCAAACCGTAGGAGGTGCACGAACGTGTGCACGACCGCCACGTCCCCACGTGGAATCGGGACGGCCGGGTGGGTGTGTCAAGTCAAATCGGCACCCGCGGCTTCTCGGTAACTCCAAGAGACAGGAGCAGTGCCTTTCTTCCCCAAATCGGGTAGAAAACCCTCGTCCTCTCCCGAACCATACCACCCTCTCTTCCTTCCTCACCACCTCACCACCCTCTCCTCCTTCGTCACCACCCTCCTCCCTTCCTACGCCTCCCTCCTCCTGTCTTCGACCGACGATGAAGCGCGGGCGTGAAGATGCGGCGGACGAGCCGGAGGCAACCATCGGAGCAGAGCAGTCTGCTGCCGTGGCTGCAGCCGTGGGTGGAGCGGCTGAGTCCGCCGTAGCGGCGGAAGCTGGTGGTGCAGCGACCGTTGTGCCTGCTCCCGCTGCCATCGCAGCGGTCGAGGCACCCGTCGGCGAGCACAAGGTCGGGGAAGATCTGGAGGAGGAGGAGATGAGAAGGCGTAAGCGCAAGGTGTATGAAAAAATCGAAGAGCTCATGGAGGAGAACGCCATAAAGGAGTTCGACCTAGATAGCAGGAAGGGCAGCGACTTCGACGAGGATGCCATCGATGAGCTATCTGAGGTAGTACTCTGTTTTTTGCTCAGTTTTTTTCATGACATTGGGGTTTTTCTTGTTAACTAGATGAGCATCAATTTCACTTGGGCGTTCTAGTTGTACGTATGTAGGATTGTAGGGATCTAGCATAGATCTTCATGTTGGATGTGGATTTTTAAATCTGATTCACATTCTGATTCCAGCACATACTCTGGGTTTTTTCATGGCATTGGGGTTAGTCTTGTTAACTAGATGAGCATACGTTTCACAAGGGATACATTAATGAAAGAAGTGGGGTAATGAACCCAAATACAAGAAAATGTTCATGGCAGGGATACATTAATGAAAAAAGTGGGTTAAACAATGGATATATGGCAGGATTCTCCATTGGCTTCCCCAGGACAGTGACTAAATGTTGCAGTTCCTGATTCATTATAGTTTATGTACATGAATTAATTTGCACACATGTTCATAGATGATTAGTTTGCACACATGTTCATAGATGATCCATTTGCAAATTCTATACAGATTTCCATTTTGTAAAGGAAGTGATCGCTCCCTTAATAATTATGGGCTGACATTACATATCCACTGGATACCGAAAAATCAAAACATCTCATCTACCCAATTTTCCACAGTATTTTATTTAGATGATCACAGCCACATCTCTCATCAATATGAGCAGTGAGACACCCGATAGCTCCTTTACCAATTTCCTTCTGAAAGTTATCAGGGTCTAACAATGTTGGAGAAGCAGTATTGCCGCTGTCAGAAAGAATAATTGTTTCTTCATTCCAGTAGATAGAACAAACCCCCCTTGTGTGAAACATGGAGGAGTACAATGAAGCCATTTTTCTGATCCTAATAAGAATTACACCTGTAACAAGTATCAAATATCATTAAACCAAGCCACTTCATGTAGTCTTTCATGTGTTAGTTATGTACTACTTGTGCACTAATCTATAAATGCAACTATTCCATCGTCCATAATTGTGCATGTCAATTTATTTGGCTCAATTATGTATGTGCACATACGCCTTATTTCTAGCAAATAGATAGTTGCCATGTTTCACATGTGTACTTTCAAAACATTGTAATTAAAGTCAATGTACCATAATATATCACCTGAGTTGTTCTATGTGTACTAATTCACTAATTGACAGGAGGATGACGACGATGTGGACTACAGCATGGACAGCAGGCACAGCAAGAGCCGGTACACCCTGAGGCATCTGATTGCTGGGAAGATCAAGTACCATTTCTTTGGCAAGATTGGGTGCCCTTTCTGTTGCAAGGTGATCGGTGGCGGCATAGATGGCATGATCCAGCATGCCTTCAGCACTGGCAATGGACATGGCAAGAATCGTAGTGCCAGTACTCTGGCTAGACATGCTGCCTACGCACGCTTCCTTGAGATTGTCAAAGTCAATGAGCCGTACAACATGCATTGAAGAAGGGAGAGAAGTGATATGCTGCTAGAGTGCTGATGCTGCCCCAGGACCGCCGTGTCCTCTTATGTTATCTATGTTTCTTTGTTGTTGGAGTCTAAAACTGATGTCCTATTGTGTGTCTGAACCTATGCTGAGCAGTGGTTGATCTGCCGTTTATGTTAAGAATTTGCTGCTACTCTGGTTTAATGTTCCTAGTTGTTAATAACATTTTGGTGATGCATGTTTAAGCCTTGTGCAATGCTAGATGCTTAAGGTGGTGCTTAGAAAAATAAACAGAGTTTTTTCTGATGCACCGGTGCATATTTGTACAGGAGAGACGCCTAGTTATGTGTCTACCCTATACAAATAAGCACATGTGCTTAAGAAAAGCCTGATTTATTTCTATAAGAAACTCCCCTAAGCACCTTGCATTGTACAAGGCCTTACCAACTCAAGTATCGTACGGTGGTCTATGTTATGGTTGCTGTGTTATTCTGCCGTATGGTGATGCATGCTAGGAACTCTAATAATATGACTATGGTAGTTATAGCTTGGCATGACTATGTTTAGTGTATAACTCAGCATGTTCCCGCCATATCTATGAGCAGTTATAACTGAACTATGCATTAATTTTTGACAAAATTAAAGCATGCAAATGATTGCCGATTCCACCTATTGCCAAATCAAGCTTTGTACTGATGATGCATTAGATATTGCAATAAGTAGAGGATGCTCATGATTGCCAAAAGTACCTATTTTCACTTTCTGATAAGAACTCAACGTGTATCAAATGATGCTAAAAGTAGAGCATGGGCATGAGAATGTATCAATGCATTAGATATTGCAATAAGTAGAGGATGCTCATGATTGCCAAAAGCACCTATTTCCACTTTCTGATATGAAAAAAAAAACGTGTATCAAATGATGCTAAAAGTAGAGCATGAGCATGAGCATGTATCAATTAATGATCAATTGATGCTACCTATTTGTGTTTGAATGGGCTCAATTAAGCTGGTGCTGGTTTATGCTCTCCGCGTGACCGTGATGGTAACGAAGACACTTGGTTGGCTATGGTCTTGCTGTCAAATTTATGTTTTAGTTCTTTAAGACTCTTTGTTTTTGCTGTTTGCTCGGGATCGACTTGCTTTCTCGGGCGTCCACGTGCTCTCTTCCTTTTGGGGGAGTTGGGTGCACCATTTTCGGGGGAGTTGGGTGCACCGGTATCCTTCTGGGAGTTGGATGTGTCAGGTTCGTTTGAACCATCAGGATTGTTGACTAATTGTACGTCCTCTTCTGAAGCATCAGGTAGAACTGCTTGCTGGGCATCGTACACTTCCTTCTATTTAAGAGAGAGTGCTGCGTTAGTTCTAATCATGAGACTTGTGAAATAAATGATATATTCTTGATGTAGCGCTAACCGTTATGGGGAACTTATATGATTCGAGACGAAGCGCATTGCAATCTGAATGCAGTAAGGCTGTACATATTTTCCACCTGAAAATATCTATCCTTGCCTATATTGGATAACCGACAATGACGTCAGCATAGCTTTCAAGCTAAACAAAGTACAAATATAAATTAGGCATTCAATTACCTGGTTCAAAATATCGGTCATTTCATCCCCGTTCCATGACAACATGTACTGCAGTGTCCAAACCGCACAGGAAGTCCTGCGATGTTTAGTTAAAGATCAGTAATTTTATTCGTGTACGCAAATAATAATTTATGAGGCCATGCGTACCCATCGGTCTGTTGTGGTATGTTCTCATAGCGTTTTTTGGTCCATTCGGCAAAATTGATGTTCTTAGCTGGTGATATCAACCCTTTCTTGACAGCTTCGTCAATACAGAACTGAATCGAGTCCACCTAGGGTACGACGAGTTATACATAGGGTTACGGTACTTTGGGAGCTCATGTTCCATGCGGATCAAAAGAGGCAGCAAGAGAACACTTACAAGAGAATCTTCCTTGGTCTTGTCGCAATGATAATTCATGGAGTTCAGAGTCTGAATTTCTTTTTTGTCAAAATTAAACATCATTAGCATCCAATGGTTTTGGTGTACATTCAGTGGGACATGCACCTGCAGTAAATTTCGGGTTGGGTTGAGAACCGAAAGTTGTCGTGTACGTAAACTATGAAAGTGTGGAAAACGTGTACCTTTCAGCGCCCTACAAATTTTCCTGCTACACGAGCTAACCATGAGGCTGCACGTCCAACAGGAACCACCCCCTTCATTTGTAACAGCTTTTCGGTTTCTTGAGGGGATATGATTGAGGTAGTATCATTCTCAATTTGGCTAATGCTAGCATATGCCATTATAACCTGCCAAATTTTCAATCATACAATAATAACACAGTTGTTGCAGTAATGATGTAGAATAAAGTATAATGGGCTTACATCACCATAAATTTATTTGTCGTCCAAATTTCGCTTCAGATTTTCTGCTGTGAGGGTAATGTCTCCGATTCTAGCTATTTCAACAGGGTCGTATGTTCCGCGGATATAAACGGCTGTCTCTATGTCTTCATGCGTGAACTTGTAATCATTACCAAAGACAGGCTTCATCGGAGTTAATTGTGGTTCCTCATTGTTTTCCGTCACATGTCTTGCACTTGGTGTACTCGAAGTCCCTGTCGTGACTTGGCTAGCCCTAGGAGTTCCTGTCAGGGATGAATTGCACACATTGACTTGATCCTACAATGAACAAAGGTAGTTCATCATTAGTTTGTTACTTTTAGATATTAACATGTTGGACCATATTGATCACCTGCACGCCTCCTTTCTGTGACACTGATTGTCGGTTCCTTGTAAATTCGTATTTTAAGTCCTGTAACAATGCAAACAATAATGAACATGAAGGAACATATTCATAAAAAATACAAAATGCACAGTATGACATACATGGAGTTCCCTCCTTAAGTCTTTAATTTCGTCCTCGGCCTTCGACAACCTAGGATTAGTGTCAGTTTTAGTCTTCATGTCGATCAAGTCTTCACCTAGATTCTGGTATTTGACATCAAATCTCTGCTCAATTTCCATTAACTTCCTGCCTACCTTCTTTTCATGATCAGCAATGCGTGCATTCATGACTTCAACTACCATTTCAATCTGTGTAAACAAAATAAAACCCCGTTGATAACAATAGCTAAATGAATGAGGTTCCATGACACCTATTTGTGATATTGCAAAAACAAATAGTCTTTGGAGTACACACTTGCTGGCTACTAAATTGATGTCCCTGTGATGGTGCTCGATACGAATCATGTTGATGCACATGTTCATCTTTTTTCTTGGAAAATTATTAGAATTCTCGGACGGTCGTTGAGGAGCACAAATTTCCATGACAGCCTAATTTTTAAAAATATAATGAACCATTAGTACCAAATAAAAAATCGGATATAGAAAGTTCAATTGTAGATAGGTACCAGCCCGTTATGAAGACCTCCTTTCTCGTAAGCATCGCTTCTTATAGTAGCCATCATTTCGTCCCATCGTGCGATCAATGGAGGGGGTCTAGAAGCATACATTAATTGGCCACTACGCACGTGCTCCCAGTACCAATACTACACAATAAATTAGTTCATCACCATATAGATATGCAACAGAACAATAATTAAAGGACATTAAGTAGTGATCTAGCACTAACCTGGAGCAGAATTAGATTTCCTTGTAGATTTACGTGATATCGATTTCTAAACTTGTGAACGGACTTGAAGAAGTGATTAAGTGTGAAACATCCCCAGTTAAATTTTTGAAGGTTTTCAAGATCTGTAATAAGGTTGAGATATTTCGAGTCCACATAATGTTGTGCTGTTGGTGCTAGAACAGTACCAATTGCGTACAGAATGAACCGTCTCAGGAAATCACCGTCTGGGGCTTTGGAAGCTCGGATCGCCGTTTCAAGGTCAGAAATCAAAATTTGCCCATTGTTTGCATAGGCAGTAAACAATTCTGTGTCGTTTTGATTTTCCAGATGTGGCTCTATATCCTCCCCTTCTATCGGAATGCCAAATATACCTTGCACGTCCTCTTTTGTTATAGGAATTGGCGTTTTACCGATGGTAATGGATTTCGTGTCCATATCTATGCTCTTGGCTAGTCTAACCAACATTATGCGATGTAGAGTCACTTCATGCATCTGGGTTAGTCCGCCAAGACTGGTTTCTGATATGATGTACTTTTTGTGGTCTTCTGACAAAAGTTTCATGGTTTTTCCGAACCTTGTCTGTGAGCATACTAACTTCATATGACCATGCTTTTCGGCGAGTTCCTGTTACATTCCATTAAATAAAACTAAGTACACATGAATTATGTGTATGAAACAATTGTACACAAATAGTCAATTACTTACCGCATCGGTAGTTTCGGAGATGGGCTTTTCTCCATTATTAAGGTTCGTATCTGAAACTGACATTGCTGCCTCGTATGCAATGATAAAATCAGGCTCAATTAATCTGAACAAAATTGGAAAATGTATAACAAAATTAGCAGAGAATTAATTTTAACAAAATTAACTGGGTCATTTAACATATGATCCACTTATGGTTTAAGCACAGAACCTATTTTGGTGCAAAACCTATGAGGGTTCAACAACTAAAGCATCGGCGGACAACGATTATAAAGAGTTACGATCAGCTAATACCTTATCTCGGAGATGGTGCCACCGAGTAGATGGCGGCGGTTAGTGCGTCGGAAACTATAAGTGCCGCTATAGCGCGGTCGACGGCGCAAAGGAAAAACGGCGCGTTCACGCGAGGAGGAGGCGGCGAGAAGAACACTGACGTCTGAGCCCTCAGATCACGTTGGCAGTGGGCGGCGAGTGGTGGCCGCCGACTCCTGTATTCCGTGGGCGACCGGCGTCTCCGATCTGATCTTGTAGCGGTCGTGGGAGGTGCGGACGGCCCGGGTGGTTAGAATGCGGAGCTGTAATCGCGGGATTTAGGGAGGGGTGGGCCGCGTGAGTTATGTGAGATTTGGATAAATGATATAAAGAAATAAGAAAATCTTGTGAACTCGGTGTGTGGTTTACGGGGTTTAGGGTTTAGGGGTTTAGGGTTATTAGGGTTTAGGGGTTTAGGAGTTTAGGGTTATCAGGGGTTACGGTTATCAGGGTTTAGGGTTGAGTGTTTACATGCAAGCCCGGAAATGCGTGTGTCAGAGAACGTACTTGCATGTATATGTAGTAATGATCCCAAACTTTCTTAATGGCATCCCATGACCACATAGAGAATGAATGCATAATGGTTTCCATGTTGGGCAAAATTTTGAATGTTTATACGGTTTAGTGGGGGGTTAGGGTTATCAGGGTTTAGGGTTTAAGGGTTTTAGGGTTGACGGAACTATGTTTGTCTTACGGTGGACGTAGCACACACACCGGACATTGATGGAGCGTTGGTCTACAATGGATTCCCTCCGGTACCATCGATCCGGTCCGTTGACTGGCTCGGCCGACAAACTTCGTGCCACATAGAGCATGCATCCATCCACTGGACCGGATCGATGTTTGATTGGTTTCATATAGGTGAGGAACCCAGCTAGTGCTTTCGGGGTGTTGACATGCTAGGCCGGAAATGCGCGTGTCAGAGATCGTACTTGCGTGTATAATCCCGAAAATCTTTCATGGCATCCCATGAGACCACATAGAGAATGCATGCATAATGATTTCCCTGTGGGGCAAAAATTTGAATGTTTTTACGGTTTAGTGGGAGGGGGGTTCAGGGTTATCAGGGTTTAGGGTTTAAGGGTTTTAGGGTTGACGGAACTATGTTTGTCTTACGGTGGACGTAGCACACACACCGGACATTGATGGAGCGTTGGTCTACAATGGATTCCCTCCGGTACCATTGATCCGGTCCGTTGACTGGCTCGACCGACAAGCTTCGTGCCACATAGAGCATGCATCCATCCACTGGACCGGATCGATGTTTGGTTGGTTTCATACAGGTGAGGAACCCAGCTAGTGCTTTCGGGGTGTTGACATGCTAGGCTGGAAATGCGCGTGTCAGAGATCGTACTTGCGTGTATAATCCCGAAAATCTTTCATGGCATCCCATGAGACCACATAGAGAATGCATGCATAATGGTTTCCATGTGGGTCAAAAATTTGAATGTTTTTACGGTTTAGTGGGAGGGGGTTTAGGGTTATCAGGGTTTAGGGTTTAAGGGTTTTAGGGTTGACGGAACTATGTTTGTCTTACGGTGGACGTAGCACACACACCGGACATTGATGGAGCGTTGGTCTACAATGGATTCCCTCCGGTACCATTGATCCGGTCCGTTGACTGGCTCGGCCGACAAACTTCGTGCCACATAGAGCATGCATCCATCCACTGGACCGGATCGATGTTTGGTTGGTTTCATACAGGTGAGGAACCCAGCTAGTGCTTTCGGGGTGTTGACATGCTAGGCCGGAAATGCGCGTGTCAGAGATCGTACTTGCGTGTATAATCCCAAAAATCTTTCGTGGCATCCCATGAGACCACATAGAGAATGCATGCATAATGGTTTCCATGTGGGGCAAAAATTTGAATATTTTTACGGTTTAGTGGGAGGGGGGGTTTAGGGTTATCAGGGTTTAGGGTTTAAGGGTTTTAGGGTTGACGGAACTATGTTTGTCTTACGGTGGACGTAGCACACACACCGGACATTGATGGAGCGTTGGTCTACAATGGATTCCCTCCGGTACCGTCGATCCGGTCCGTTGACTGGCTCGGCCGACAAACTTCGTGCCACATAGAGCATGCATCCATCCACTGGACCGGATCGATGTTTGGTTGGTTTCATACAGGTGAGGAACCCAGCTAGTGCTTTCGGGGTGTTGACATGCTATGCCGGAAATGCGCGTGTCAGAGATCGTACTTGTGTGTATAATCCCAAAAATCTTTCATGGCATCCCATGACCACATAGAGAATGCATGCATAATGGTTTCCATGTGGGGCAAAAATTTGAATGTTTTTACGGTTTAGTGGGAGGGGGGGTTTAGGGTTATCAGGGTTTAGGGTTTAAGGGTTTTAGGGTTGACGGAACTATGTTTGTCTTACGGTGGACGTAGCACACACACCGGACATTGATGGAGCATTGGTCTACAATGGAGTCCCTCCTGTAGCATCGATCTGGTCTGTCGACTGGCTCGGCCGACAAACTTCGTGCCACATAGAGCATGCATGCATCCACTGAACCGGATGAAATGCGCGTGTCAGAGATCGTACTTGAGTGTACATGTACCATCCGTTCCATCCACTGGCTGGGCCGACAACCTTCGTGCCACATTGTTCACATTATCCAATTAACACTTTGTATAGATTTTTTTGGTAAAAAATGAAAGAAATAATGCAACTAATCTGAACATAACGTTTGTCATGTATCAAACCAAGTTGCTACTATTCCTCAAAAAAACAGTTAGCCACTAATTGCGCCAAACATATCTCGTAATTACCAACGAAAATGGGTTGACAATTATATCTGGAAATTCTTGGACTGAATTTATTGCTCTTCCTTTTTTAGAGAACAATAAGTTAGAATGGTGGGCGGCGGGTTGGCACGGGCACGGCGATGGATCGGGCTTGTGTGATATGTGGTTCGACCCGCGGTCAGTGCACATGTTTTGGAAGCCCCGAAAAGATCGCACTCGTTAAAAAAAACTTGCATCAAAGCGCATTACTTCAAAATTTTACATGTTGCATGCATCTAGTTTATGGCTACGTCTTTTTTGAGTTCTTCCTAATACAATTCCTATGGTTTTCTACGGGAAGTGAGAATCCAAGAAATGGAGGGTCTTGCTAGAGAGTTGGCAGAGAAAGACCAAGAACAACTTAAGTTGTATGGTTACATTGATGCTAAAGAGAAAAAGATTGAAGCACATGAGTCATCGCCAAGCCCGACGCAATCTCCAACGACGCGACGCAAGAGGTCACTGGATTTTGGCAGTGCAAAAGACAATATGGAGTAGGCTCAATTGTTTTTCAACCAGTTTAAGCTTCAAACCAGGATTATTTAGTTGCAAACAAACCTTTTGTTTTCTGTTTCACACTATGTTCGCAATTATGGTACAATTTATTCATGATACAGTTCTTTGAACAACAATGCATGTGTTTTATAATCAATCATACAGTTGTTTCTGAGTTGTTTTTGAGATGGCATTGTGTCTAAAGAAGTTTCCATCTATAAAACTTGGCATGCAGTCGCATCGGAATCGCGTATCACGCGAGAGGCGTGCGTCGCACGGGAGAGCGTCGCACGCGAGCTTTTTTTCGGGTAGAAATCATAACATATTTCGGATAGATAAAGTTCACGTCCGCCACCCGCGCATGCAAACCCACGTCACCGCCATTCCCATGCATGCATGCCTCGGGCGCAGACAACGAGACGGCCCATCCGAATTAGGCCCAACCGAATTAGGCCCATCCGAAGGAGGCCATTAGAACCCTCCCCCCACTCCACCTATTCCCCTCGCGTTGTGGCCTCCCTCCCTCCATCGCCAGATCCCCCACTCGTCCCCCTCTGTCCGCCGCCCCTGCACGTCGTCGGTGACTCCACCCCCGCCGCCCCCGCGCCCCCCAACGGGATCGGCCGGATCCATCTCCTCAACCACCGCAGGACAGCGCAGGTACCCCAGTTTCTGTTGACGTCTCAATGGTATCCATGCTGATAATGCTAGGTAGATCGACTGAGTGTAGCAATTTTGTGCCACCAATCCACTTTTCTGGAAAATTCTTGCTAGAAAACCATCTGAAACTTGTGATGCTTGCTACTGTATAATATAGGACTTTTCAAAGTTCTGTTATGATGGCACTATTGGACACATACAGTAGAGCTGCGTTTTTAGTTGTTATACTTTCAGTTACCATCACTGCTTGGGAAAGGACGAATTGGATGCATTCAGGTCTGCAGTTGATAGTGTATCATCATAATGTAGGTGCTGTGTTGTGTGATTCTTCATGCTGAGAACTTCAGCTTTTTCAGTTATAGTGAAAGGCTTCTGTATAAAAAAACTACTAAATGATCACAAAAACTTCTAGACTACATTCTGTATGATCTGACCAAATCTTGAACTAAATGATCACCAAAAGTTGAAGGATTTTGCATCACATCACAACCATAAGTGTTCTGCACCAGCATCATAACAATCACATAACTACATAACAAAAGCAAACTTGTTCATCATTACAAAAGCAAACTTGTTCAACATAACAAAAGCTAACTTGTTCAGCATTACAAAAGCAAACTTGTTCAACCACATAACTGCAAACTGAGACACATAATACTACAAACAACTCAATATCCCCAGTAGTAGGGGTCATCCCAATGATCCTCCGCCTCTTGCCAGTACTCCAAACCTTCTTTGACGATTTCGATTTTCTTCCGTGCCTCGTAGGTGACGTACGCATCTTTCGCTGCGTACTCGATGAGGTTGTTTGGCAGTGGCCTATCCCCCCATAGTTTGTGGTCGAATTCCTTGTTGATCTTCTTCTTCATTTCCTTGTACGATGGGTGGATGAGGCTGGCTGCAAACTCAGCCAAAGCCTGCCACTTCTTTCCATTTTTTGGAACTCTCCATTTGCGCTGCATGTCGACGTACTTGTCGGGGTTGATCTCCAAACCAGACAATTTCAGCTTCTCCTTGTCACCTCCAATGGAGAAGCCAACAAAGGTGTACAACGTCTTCTCCTGCAGGAGCGGGCAGAGTTCCTTGGGCCTGCATCAAATTAATCTGGTGCATCAAATTCATCCACTTCAAAAACTTCAGAAACTACTAATTAGACATAAAATTCAGAACTAGTATTGCATCTACTCCAGAACTTCAGAACTAGTATTGCATCTACTTCAGAACTTCAGAACTATTGCATCTACTTGAGAAACTTCAGAAACTTCAGAACTATTGCATCTACTTGAGAAACTTCAGAAACTACTAATTAGACAGAAACTTCAGAACTTCAGAACTAGTATTGCATCTACTTCAGAACTTCAGAACTATTGCATCTACTTCAGAAACTTCAGAAACTACAAAAACTACTAATTAGACAGAAACTTCAGAACTTCAGAACTAGTATTGCATCTACTTCAGAACTACAGAACTATTGCGTCTACTTGAGAAACTTCAGAAACTACTAATTAGACAGAAACGTCAGAACTTCAGAAACTTTAGAACTGGATGTTTTTACCATTTGGTTGCCGCGGTGAAGTGGTATACCAGGACGAGATCCTCCACGCATAACTGTAGAACTGCAGCCTTTTGCGGAGGTTCATCTTCCCTCGTATACTCGACATCAACGGCGATCGACCGAGAAAGCATGCCGCCGAGCCTCCTCCTGATCTCGCGGATCCTCTTGTCGGCTTCGTCTGGATTGCTGGTGCATACGACATCCAGCTTCTCCTTCTTCAGGTGGATATCAACCATGAGCGGCACGGTGTAGTCCTGCTTCTGCCCGGGGAACAGAACGTCGTCGTCGACCACCAGCGGCTCCTTGCCAGACGCCTCACCTTGGTGATGCTTGGCAGACGGAGGGGAGTTGCTCCACGATGCCTCCGCCATTCTCTTGGCAGACGGAGGGGAGTTGCTCCACGATTCCTCCGCCATTGCCCTCCTGGCCATCAATGGTGGAGGCAGAGGGGAGTTGCTTGATGGTGGAGGCAGAGGGAGGAAGATGGAGCGGCAATGGAATGAGGAGGGAGGCAGAGGGAGGCAGATTGAGCGGCAATGGAATAGGAGTTGGGGAGTGCCAGTGGAGGGGAGTCGTGGGGAGTTGCCAGTGGAGGGGAGTCGTGGGGAGTTGCCAGTGGAAGGGAGGCGTGGGGAGTTGCCTCGAAAACTCAAACGTCCTGCCCTTTGGCCCTCGAAAAATCTGGAGGGGAGACATGGGCCCTTTGGTTTGTCCTGTTTCTGAAACAAAAAAAATAACAGCCATATTTTTCTCTCACTGCAACCATATTAAGAGATCAAAAATGGCACCAAAAAGTCACTGCAGCCATCCTAAATGGCACGAAAATAGCACCAAAACAACATCAGCCAAAACAGAAAAAAAAATGCATCCATCGATCATTCTTTATTTCTTCTAACATTCCGTGTTCTGTGCAGTGAGATAGACACAATGCTACAAATGCAGGCTGACAACGCCCGCGATTTCAGGACCATCAGGACAGACGGCGGCTTCATCCACGCTCCGGTCCCATGAGTCGAGTCGAAAGTAGTGATGCTATGTGTAGTTCTGAAACATTGATTGGCTCATGTTGTAATTAAACTTTAATGAATTGTATGTCTCTTTGGTTTGGACAGTCGTTAAACTTAGATGTAATCGATGCTATTTATTACTAGGACCATGAATTGTGCTATTAATGTCTTGCTTTTCTCTTCCGATCCTTTTGTTGCATACTTATTTATTGCTTATGTATTGTCTGTTGTTTGGCTTGTGCATAGAGATGCCGTCGTATGTCGTGTACAAGGGTAAGGTTCCCGGAGTCTATGACGACTGGGAGGAGTGTCGGAGACAGGTTCACCGTTTCACCGGTAACAGTTACAAAGGGTACACCACTAAGGCGGAGGCGGAATCTAGATACGCCCGCTATCTAGCGGGAGAGAGGAGGGAGCGCTGGAGGAACCGGATGAAGACCAGTTTCATCGCGATGATGCTCATCGTGATGACCGCAACTCTCTTCTATGTGATGGTAGTTTAGATGATCGATATCGACTTGTAATATGAAGACAAACTCGCTACTCGCGGTCTCGAGACATGTAATGTTCTATCTTTGTTCAGTCTTTTGAATTCGGAGACTAATATGATGAATTGTATTCGGAGAGCTATCTTCTATTGTATTGGATGAATGTGCTGTTGTTGTGTGGTGTTGTCTATATTCTGTCCAATAATATATTTTGTAACCTGTGAAAATATCAGAAATGTGCATTTTTCCAACCACCTCCAAATCACCTCAGTTTTGGCACACATGATCTCTTCCACAAACAAAACTAGGTTTCCAAGTTTTTGTATTTTTTAAATTTTTTTGAATTTATAATGCCCTCTAGACTGACTGCTGAAAACATCAGTCTATGCCTCAAGGGGGCATTGTAAAATAATTTTTTTCAAAATTTTCTTGCATACACATGTTTTGCACATGTGGGTGACCATGTACAAGAAAATTTGGGTGATTTGGAGGTGGTGGAAAAATTCACGTTTTTTCAAAAAATGGCTTAAGTTAGACCAAATGGTCCCTCCGGGAATGCGGGCATTTTTTCGACCACCTCCAAATCACCTCAGTTTTGGCACACATGATCTCTTCCACAAACAAAATTAGGTTTCCAAGTTTTTGTATTTTTTTGAATTTATAATGCCCTCTAGACTGACTGCTGAAAACATCGGTCTATGCCTCAAGGGGACCTGCATGCAAGAGTCGGGGACCTGCATCTGAATAGTGATTCATCAAGGCCTTGACAGCTACTGGCACAGCGGCTGCCGCCCAATTTGCATGCAGCAAAGATGAACGTGCATGGAGGTTTTTCAAAGATTTCCAAGCACACCCGAGTGGGCCCCGCTTATTTAAAAAATACGTCAGTCTGTAAATGAAGAATATGCATGATGATTATGAATATGCATGACAACCATAGTAAGGGTGAAGAATCATAGTGCCCAATTTGTCGAAATACATCATCATTCTTAAAGTTGGACATCACATGATACACACAGAAAGTGGAAATGAAAGATGTCGAACTAATACAGTAACATGGCAGTACAACCGCACTTCACTAAATTACTGTCATGATGAAATAGAATTTAAAGATCACGTCACACAAAACTGAATGGCACACGACTTTCTCTGGCTCATCGTCGGTTCATGCTGTATGTAGATATCACAGTTCAGCCTCGAGATCCTGCACAGAAGAATAGAATAAATCATATGGACATCAATTATGAGTAAAACACATGCAAAAAAAATATGAACATATTTCGTACCTCTAGCAATTTAGCGCATTTACGTCGATTGTGACCTGGTTTCTTGCAATAGCCACAGATATTATGTGATCTTGACTTCTTTGTCTTTGCCTGCAGCCTTTTCTTCGGTGCACCTCGTCCTGGTACATGCACGGGATCCAGAACCTTATCAACTTTCTGCGAGTGCGGCATCAACGGGCCAAACCTAATGCTGTTATGCTGAGCATTAGTTGACTCCTTGTTGTCAGCTAGTTCAAAACTTGATTGCTTGCCATGATGTTGTGCTTGCAAAAGCATCTTTAGATGGTGATAGTCCTCATCAGAGTGGCATACCTGGAAACTTGCGGCGTGACTACAATTCCGCAACTCGCGGTACCTCTGCAGGCTTAGCGAATTGTCATACATCTGGTTTTTTCTGGTAGGTGCGTATGCACATTTTGCATTCATAGTCCACCTAGTGGGAACGCAACAACCGGGCAGAATTGTTTGTTTTAAAATCCCCAATATGTAAAAAATGTGGGAACATGGTGTGCCTGCGCATTCCAGCTTACGGCAAGAACAACTCACCCTGTGCGAAAGACCTCCTTGCTCTTCAATGCGCACTCCAAACTTTTTATCCATTCTTTCCTGCTTGGACACAACATAAGTGGAATCTTCTGATCCATCTAGTATCTCTCTAATCTGACATTTGCTGACAGCATCTATGCTCCATAAGACCATCTTAAAGACCCTAGGTGTGAAAACTGTTGCGGCGTGTTTCTCAAGCGGCGAAGCATTTTCCTCTGTAAATGGAACGGACTGCAAGGCTTCGACGTCATGGAGAGCTTCGTTAATCCGTCGCGACGCAAGGCAACGCTCATAGTGCTCTAGCATTTCAAACAATGACATCTTACCCTCAAGATGCGTATGTAGCACAGAGTTCAAGCTCTCACTCCTTTGATTGCTGCTCAATCCTAGGAAACAACGCCCCTCAAGATATGGAGCACACCACAACTTTCTCATCTGATACATCTGATGCAGCCAAGACTCCTCACTAATTACTTAATTCCGTTGTAAGAATTGTATCCATTTTATCTCATGCTCTTCAATGGAAGAAGTATCATAAGTGAAAGATCTGAATTCCTCCTTTACGTCGTCATCATGCAGATGGCGTACAATGTTCTGCTGAATGTGCCATATACATAGTCTATGGTTTGAGTCTGGCCAGACCACCCTTATTGCTCTTTGCATTGCAAGGTCCCCATCTGTGATCACAGATATCGGATGCTTCTGTGCCATGCAATCAGAAAAGGTCCGCAACATCCACTCGTATGCCTGGCTTGTTTCATGAGAAATTATACCACAGCCAAATATAACAGTGCTGCGGTGGTGATTCAACCCGACAAAAGGCACGAATGGCAGATTGTATTTGTTGGTTCTGTATGTGCTATCAAAAACAATGACGTCTCAGAAAGCCTCGTAGTCAAGTCGCGATTGACTATCAGCCCAGAACAGTCCCTTCAGATGGACATGCTTGTCTACCAAGTACTTGAAGAAAAAATCCACATCTCGCTCTCGCCTCGCCATCATGTGCATGATCACCGTTTTAGCATCACCGGCACTGATTGTCTCCTGCTTATTAGCATGGCAGAAATTGTATATGCATCCAACCTTATCAAATCCACCGTATTGAAAGCACAAAATATCCATAATACGGTATTTACGGATCCCACATTTTTCCATGTCCGCAATGTCCGCTTTCTGCTCATCGCTAATTCGTCTGTGTGAACGCAGCTGACAAGAAAGATCCCGTGGGGCTAGAGGATGGCTGTGCTCATCGATGAAATCCTTGACAAACCACCGACCGGTTTCCTCCTGTCTCGTAATGACCAATTTAGAATTACACCCAACAGGAGTTAAACTTCGTGGCCTCCTCTTTCTATCTTCCATCTTTCTTTTCATGTGCTTATCTTCGCGAAACCCTTGACGACTACACACAATTTTCCTTAAAATTATGTATTTGTTGGATCCATCCCACTCAACGTAGCTTTTCCTCACACTAAAACCTTTTTCAAGAGCATATTTGTTGTAGAATTCATAGCCTTCAGCCTCACTATCAAACATCTTGCTGACAACATTTACATACTCGAACATACTCTCATCACTTGCATACGCCATGTCTTCCTGCATATGACATGTGAGGGAAACCAATCATCAACATCTTTCTGTTTATCAATGTTGCAGGTGTAAAATAGCTCATAGGCAAAGACAAGTGCATGGAAAAGACTTTGCTAGTTTGACATGTGAGGGAAACCAATCATCAACGTCCAACAAGTAGTATCTCATCTTCCTTTAAACTATATTTCATGCGCTATGCAAACCTAAAGTGATGATGACTTTAATAAACTAAATTAAGTGAACTATGGAACCAGTATCTCATCTTCCTTTAGTATATCTCATCTCAAACGTCAACATCTTACTTAAACAAACATGATGCGATTAGCTCAAGAGAAACTATGCCACGATGAAGCATTCCATTCGTTGTTCTAGTCAGTACCCGGATCTTGTGGGGTTGAGGTTGTACTGCATGCACGGTGGAGGGGCGCAACGGCCAAGATAACGAGCAGAACGCCAAGCCGAATTCATACCTTAAGGATGGTACGCGCGAAGAGATGGGATCGCCCGCCGTGGTCGCCGCCGATTCAGCCGGCGCAGATCCGGCCTTCTTCTTCTTCGGTGACGGCGTGGGGGGCTGGGGTTGGTTGGGTGGAGGACGAGGACGATGAATTTATTCCTCTCGCCGGGCAGGTCGAGGACGGAGAAGGTCAGGAGCGGCGAGCGGCGACGAATAGATCGGAGGAGGATTCTGAACTGGATCGAGTAGACATGGATCTGGTCCTCAGGTGATCGGTTCAAGAAAAGATATTTCCCCCTGGACCATTATGCCCTTATCACAATTAACATATTAAATTTAATCAATTAAAATTCCCCGCAAGATCTGACGGCTAATAAAAATCAGACGTGATCAGACATGTAAGTACTGCTAAGTACTCCGAGTACTAATCCAATCACCGTAAAACAGCTCTATAACTATTACTTAGGCTACTAGGATAGTTTTGAAACACAAATCTGGGATTATGCTAACCTAGCAGGCTTAAGATTAGATAATCTATCTATTTGAATCTAGAACCAGAGTAGCGCTCTGATCTCAACTTCTTAATGAAACAGTTTCATTTGAAAGCAAAAAGTTCTAAATGTATTTAAACTAAATTTCTGCGTTTATACTATTTTTTTCTTGAACACGCAGGTATGGGACAAGAACCCATACAATGCCCACGCACACCACTGTAAAGTTCTTAGTTTACATTCTCGCCTGAAAATCGAAGGAAAAAACTACCACGCAGGACCAGGGCGTCTTTGGGAGATTGCAGGTGCACGGGTGCTCACATCCTTGACTGCCCCGGTCCTTGGAGCTTAGTTGGTTTCTGCGTTTGTACTATTCAGATAAAAGCTTCTATTTTGGCTACATCGGCCACATAAATATTTATATATTCAGAATTACGGATATAGAGAGTAAAACAAAGGTCTGGGCTAGCATTGGTTTTGGTTATCATTTCCCTTGGAGCCAGACAATTTTGCCCAACTTTTTCCAAGAATAGCCTAGAGCTGGAACTCGGCCGAACACACCCTGAGCCTCCTAACTTCAATTTTTTCTACTGCTAACCCAACTAATTAACAAGCCAACCAGTAATTTACACAAACAAGAATAGTTTTCAAACACACATCTGGGATTATGCTAACCTAGCAGGTTTATGATTAGCTAACCAATGTATTTGAATCTAGAACCAAATTAACACAATGTTCAGCAGTTGGCTGTTTTACACTTAATTAGCTCTCTGATCTCAACTGCAGTTTGATTACAAGGTATCTTAAACTAGCTAGCTCACCTGGCCAGTGCGCACATCCGTACTTTCAGATTTACTCAGATAGTTAATTATATCCATTATGGAAGGTCTAGCTTCCGGTTCTTGTTGCCTGCAGTGTACTGCTATTTCCATGCATCTAGTTAGTTGCTGATATTGTAGCAACGTCGGTGGCTTACTCCACCTGTGTCTCCACCTTCGAAGTACCTACATATAGAAAACGTTAACTTTTCGTGAAAATTCCAGAATCTTATAGTGCAAACTATATGTTCATGTCATGGTGCGTATCCAGCTGGCAATTTTTTTAGTTCAAAGCCATATATTAGCCTCATGGTGTGTGTATCGTCCAAACAAAGTGTGTCACTTTACCAGAACTGAAAAAATAAATCCATCCATGCATATTATATATCCATAAACATGTTGTTTCAATTAGATATGTAATTCAGTAGGATAGTATCCATATTGAAGTGCGATCAATTAAAAGATGCATGTAAAACATCATCCTCGTTCTAATAAGTGAGAGAAATCATCCATACACTGTTTTTATCAGGGATGCCCATAAACCCTGTTACTAATTCAATGATTATGGCACCAAAACTATATATGTCAGACTTGACAGAAGTTTTGCCAGCGTTGTCATATTCCGGAGCGACATATCCTCTGCAATAAATGAACAAAGTAAATGTAGAGCTGTATGATGGAGAAATGTCAATTATCTAGTGGTGGCTCTTGTGATGCATATCTTACCGTGTTCCAAAACGTGGACCCATAGTATGTGAATTTTCATTTGGTCTTGACAAACCAAAATCGGTAATTTTTGGAACCATATGATCATCTAGTAATATGTTAGCCGGTTTAAGGTCCATATGAATAATTTCTTTCTCCTCGAGATGATGCAGACCATTGCAAATTCCGGTGATTATGTCATAGCGTTTTTCCCATTCAAGTCCCCTTAGTTCATCTGTAGAAGAACATATACATATAAAAGGTGAGGAGTTTTGTTATACTACATACTGAGCAATGATGGAACAATTTTAATTCAAGCCTATACCAAACTGGTGGTCATGACTTGAAAACTCAGCACTAGGTCAAGGCAATAAGGCAAAGAAGAGAAGAGCTGCATCAAATGCAATAGGATCGTACCAGTAATATGCTTATCAAGGCTTCCATTGCTGATGTACTCGAAACAGAGCAATCTTTCTCTTACGTTGACCAATCTAAATTCATCGGACCCAGCCTCCGCTATTCTTGTCTGGTACATATTAGAGCAGAAGCCGAGAAACCGGACTACATTTTGATGATTATTAGCCTTCCAGAGGCTATTAAACTCACGGCGAAAAAGCTTGCCATCAACTGTGTTTACGTTTATATGGATCCTCTTCACAGCAACAAGAGCCCCGTTGCGGAGTACGCCCTGTTTCGTGAGTGTGTCAGTGATGCCCACCCTTATTACAATACCAAGATTTTTTGCGTTTTTATTGAACCAGCGGTGTTTTAGTGGACTCGAGATCTTCAATTATTTTGTGAATAATAAACTGTACCTTGTAGACCTCTCCAAATCCACCCTGACCGATTTTGTTCTCTTCAGAGAAATCATTGGTAATGTCCTGTAAGAGTGCTAATGGCAGATCCTTGGGCTCCTCGTCTCTGTTAAGTATACGCTCCAGCACACTGCCGTCCCGCATTCAGAACTAGACAATGGTAAAAGTAAGTTTGCTTGAGACAGGCAGACAGGGTGCTTGCAAAAATTGGTAGTGAGGAAATGTGTACCTGCTGGAGATTTATCCCTGTATGTGTGCAGGGAGCAGAGAGGAAACCAAATCGCTGCCTGCCTGCACCAAGCAATTTTGGCACATCAAAGAAGATTCAAAGATGGTTCTTCAGAAATATAATATCTAATTAATGTGTATAGGGAGCAGAGAGGAAACCAAATCGCTGCCTGCACAGAGCAGGAACACATATCTTACTGTTACTTACTGTTGCAAGACGCTCTAGACCCAAGATCGAATCTCCATTGCAATAAGGGGAAAAAATCAGAGAGGAGGGGATACCTTTGCATAGGCCTAGGCACCACACCAGAGCACCATCCCCATTGCAGAAGCAGAAGCAGAAGCAGAAGCAGAAGCAGAAGGCTTGGTTGACTCCACCGCACTGCTGCGAGGTGGTCGTGTTGAGCGAGCGGCAAGCAAAGGGAGGAAGAATAAGGGACGACGTCGGCACCTAGGCCAAACGACACAGTGGTAGCCCCGACCTGCGCTGCTCCCCGGCGTCGGCGTCGGCGGCGGCGGCGGCGAGATGGGAGTGGGGAAAGTGAGAGAATCTCGGACAACTTTTCGACCGGCCAAGATATGTGTGGATTCCGGTACTGTAGCATGTACTGGTGCTGATGATTCGGGTGCTGTAGCAGAATTATTGTGATTGGGGAGCCCTCCTCTCAAGATCAATTAGCAGCTCGAGGGAGGGGGCGTTGAAGGGGGCTGTGCATGGGATTTTTTGTCCTCATTATTTTTAATAATAATTAAATTAAAGTTAGTCTCTCATCTTCTCATTAACAACGACTGGACTTTCAGAGTCCCAGAAGTTGTTACAACATTGCAAAAAGGACTCTGAAAGAAAAGGAAATTACAACCTGGACCTTCTCTTCTGCAAATAGCACCCCACGCACCACACCAAGAACGCAAATGGTTCCCATATATCAAGCACAAGGACTGATTGCCACCATCTTCTATGCATGTGAAACCTGCGATGTCTAATCCAACTCGGCACCTAAACCAGCCCCTTGGAGGTTAAACCATGGCGCTGCGGAAGCATTTGCATATCTCAATTTCAGCTTCGGTAGCCGAGGTCGATGCGGTGGCAGAAGGAGGACCCACTACTAGGAAAAGGGCTATAAATGATATGGCCACTAATGACGCACCAGACATGTGGTGTGCCACTACTATATAGCAGTGGCGCATCATGTGTTGGTGCGCCATTAGTGTGAAAGACATTAATGGCGCATCAGACACATGGTGCGCCACTAGTAACATTTTTTTTCAGAAATACTAATGGCGCACCAGGGCAGAGTGCGCCATTGCTAGTTTTAACTAGTAATGGAAACTAGTAATGGCGCACCAGCCACAAAGTGCGCCACTACTATATTTTTCTTTTGGCAAAACTACTAATGGCGCACCACCAGCTAGTGGGTCATTAGTAATCAGGGTTACTAATGGCGCATTTGTAGGTGGTGCGCCATTAGTAACCTGGGACCAGCTAGATATTTTGGACAGCCACACTTACACATTCACTTTCCCCACTTTATTCTCTCCACCTCCTCCTCCAAGCTTGTCTCGGCTGCCTCCTCCTCCTCACCTCATTTGCATCATAGATTCATCCAAATTAAGTGGTTAAATTATCTTTTTTTTGATAGGTAAGTAAGGGGAAAGCTATCTTTATGTTGTAGATCTATTTTTTTTCTCCCTTCAACAACGTGCACATGCACTTTTTATGGCCTAGCTAGATCTATGCATGTTTGTGGTGTTGCATATATTTGTGGTGTTGCATATATGTCTGTGTTTGCAGGTACCGGTATTTGAAATGCGATAGTTGCCAATATTTTGCGGGAATGTTGATTCATCCCGTTTTGGGGAGAATTTTGGCACTATGTATTCTTTTTGGTCCTATTTTTAGGCAAAGTCATGCCAATTTTTTTCTTGGTTCTAAAATATCGTTTTGCTCTACCCGCAGGTGACCATGATCCGCACGATGACCGAAGGCATCGTGAATAGGTTTTTAAGCTCCGCGAAGGCCGAGATGCTTCAAAAGAACGAGACGGAGATAAGATGTCCATGTCAAAGATGGAAGCTGAGGAGCCTTATGGACCCGGATTTCGTACAGGTGCGGGACCACCTGCTGTTGCGTGGTTTCATGGAAGGCTATCGGTGGCAAGGTGATGAAGATGATTATGAAGTCGTTCATGGGGGCCGGGCAAGAAATGAGGAAGGGAAGCAAGACAACCGCGGCAAGGGCGGGCGAGAAGACGAAGAATCTCTAGGACATGATCACGAAGTAGATGCAGTACACAGTCATCATGTAGAAGATGCCGGACATGATGATGAGGAAGATGTCGGAGCAGATGAAGGGCATGATCATGAAGATGAAGATGCCGGAGTAGACGATGACGGACCATCGATGGGCTGGGTGCAGGACCCTCATATTCAAGAGATGCTTCTCAAGCAGACGGATAACGCAAGAGCTGCCGCCCGAAAGAAAGCCAAGCTGGATCAACTGGAGATAGACGCGGTTACTCCATTGTATGAAGGATGCAGGCCCGAGGATACCCGCCTGAAAGTAACGCTCATGGCTCTGAAGATGAAGATAAAACACAAAATGACCGACGCATGCTTCGACGAGAACATGTCATTCTGGCACGAACGTCTTCCCAAGGGTAACAAGTGCCCGACCAGTTTCGAGGAGGCGAAGAAAATTGTGTGTCCTCTGGATTTACCGCAAGTGAAATACCATGTGTGCATGAACAATTGCATCATTTCTAGGGACGAGCACGCGGAGTCTATCATATGTCCGGTGTGCGGCGTCACTCGATACAAGAAGAGGAAGAAAGCTCCTCAAAAAGTGGTGTGGTACTTTCCGATCACTCCTCGTCTGCAGCGGTATTTCGCGGATCCTAAGGTAGCAAAGCTCCTGCGTTGGCACGCGGATAGGGAGGAGAAGAAGCGAGAAGATGACGCAAATGATCCAGAGATAAATAAAACAGACAAGATGCTGAGTCACCCTAAGGATGGGAGCCACTAGAAAGCGTTGAACTTCAAACACCCAGAATTTGGGAATGATCCAAGGAACATCGTGCTGGGCGCGAGTACCGATGGAGTCAATCCGTTTGGCAGCTAGAGAAGCACACATAGCACCTGGCCTGTGTTTGTGTGGATGTACAACCTTCCCCCTGGTTGTGCATGAAGAGGAAGTACATTCACATGAGTATGCTAATTGAAGGACCGAAACAACCAGGGAACGACATCAATCTGTATCTGGGACTGCTGAAAGAGGAGCTAGACACGCTGTAGAAAACGCCAGCCAATGCGTGGGACGCCGCAGAGAAAGAATATTTCCCTATGAGAACCGCACTGCTCACGACGGTGCGGGACTATCTCGGTTACGGATATGTCGCGGGGCAGGTGGTCCATGGATTTTCTGGATGCGTCAGGTGCATGGGTGACACAACGTATCGCCAGCTATATAGAGATCCCGGGTCTTCGAAAACCGTGTTCATGGGACATCGAAGGTGGCTTCGCGATGATGACCCATGGAGAAAATGCAAGGATCTGTTCGATGGTGAAACCGAACCCCGAAGACGCCCGCGTACGAGGAGCGGCGAGGAAATAGACGAGCTGTTGAAAAATTGGAAAGATTGTTCACTGCCGGGAAAGAAGCAAAAGGTGCCAGAGCCGGGAAAGAAGCGAAAGGCGCTAGAGCCGCTGCTAAAGGTATGGAAAACGAGGTCTGTTTTCTGGGACTTGCCGTACTGGAAGATCCATCGTGTGCCTCACAGCCTTGATGTCATGCATATCACGAAGAATGTGTGCGAGAGTCTGCTTGGTACCCTGCTCAACATGCCAGAGAGGACCAAAGATGGGCCGAAAGCAAGGGCAGACTTGAAATCAATGGGCATCAGGGAGGAGCTTCACACTAATGATGATGATGATGATGAGGCGAAGCAGGACACGGAAAGTCATCGCAAAGGCAAAAAGGCTAAGAAGACCAGAAATGACTTCCCTCCCGCGTGCTTCGCTCTAAGTCGGGAGGAGATCGATCAATTTTTCACCTGCCTCGTAGGAGTAAAACTTCCTTACGGTTACGCGGGAAAGATAAGCAGATACCTAGACTCAGCGAAGCAGAAGTTCGGCGGGATGAACTCTCACGACTGTCACGTGCTGATGACGCAGATACTTCCAGTTGCAATCCGTGGGATCATGGACGCGCACGTTCGTGAAACGCTATTTGGCCTATGCAACTTTTTCGACGTCATCTCTCGGAAGTCGGTTGGCGTCAGGCAACTCAGAAGGCTACAGGAAGAGATCGTGGTGATACTATGCGAGCTTGAGATGTACTTCCCGCCCACATTCTTAGATGTTATGGTGCATCTGTCGGTCCATATCGTGAAGGATATCATCCAACTCGGGCCGATGTTCCTGCACAACATGATGCCGTTCGAAAGGATGAATGGTGTCATCAAAGGATACGTTCGCAACAAGTCACGTCCAGAGGAAAGCATAGCCAGGGGCTTTCTGACCGAAGAGTGCATCTCCTACTGCATGAATTATCTAGGCATCGAGAACCCCGTTGGTCTGCCCGTCAACAGGCACCTCGGCAGGCTCGCTGGATTGGGTCACCGTGAGGGTCGCCGCAAAATGCATGTCGACTTTGAGGGTCGACTCGTCGACTTTCAAAGAGCAAACCTAGTCGCACTACAACACATAGACGTGGTCGATCCTTGGGTGGTAGAGCACAAAACCTTTATTGAGAAGACGTACAATGACCGAGGCCAACAGAGGACGGGCGGAGATATAATCAAAGAGCACAACTCATGTTTCACGCGTTGGTTCAAGCAGATGCTTCTGTCGTACCCTTTACATGAGGATTCTTCCGCGGAAGAACAACTCATATTCGCCTTGTCACAGGGCGCCGAGCACAACCTGATGACGTATGAGGCGTACGATATCAACGGCTACACATTCTACACCGAGGAAAAGGACATGAAGGGCGATGGTTATCAGAACTCCGGGGTAACGATGGAATCCTACACCGGTAACGACAAGGACAGATACTACGGAAGGATCGAGGAGATCTAGGAGCTGAGCTACGCTGGAGAGAAGGTCCCGATGTTCCATGTCAGATGGGCCAAGAGCGTCATAAAAGAAGACCGGTGTTTCACCACCATGGTTATACCCGAAGCCAAATCCAAGACCGCGGACTCAAACGTCACCGCGAAAAATGAGCCATGGGTACTGGCTTCCCAAGACTTCGACAAGTACGGCGACCCGAAGATGGAACATGACGATGATGATGAAGTACCAGCATACACCACAAGAAGAAGCAGGACCACCCTACCTAAAGGACGTCCATTCAAGAGAAGAACTTCATTTACGAAAAATAAGGGCAAGAAGATTGTGAACAGATAGCTAGCTAAGATCGGTTGTATTTAATTGTAGCCTTCATTTCTCGATTGTATTTCATGGGCACTTTTTGAACTCATGAATATTTTTAAATTTCATGGGCACTTTCTGAATTCATGAATATTTTTTCAAATTTGATGATATTTTTTCATATTCAATATGAAAAAATATTGAATATTCATGAGGACATTCGATCTCGATCCCCCTCCATCTCAATCTCGACCCCCCTCCATCTCAATCGCTATCCCCCTCCATCTCGATCTCGATCCCCCCCCCGCACCCTCCCCCGCTCCACCGCCGACGACGACCCACTGCACCCTCCCCCGCCGCCGACGACCCCCCGCACCCTCCCCGGCCCGCTCCACCGCCGCCGAGCACCCCCA
>NC_041386.1:741068427-741074824 GCF_002162155.2 Triticum dicoccoides | reverse complement strand
GACCCCTCCGGCGACCGGCCGCGCCCGCCCAGGTACCTCTCCTCCTTCCTCCCTCTCCACCCTTCCTCCCCATTCCCTCCCTCCCTCCCCTCGACCGTGGCGACGCCGGCCTTCCCATGGAGACTGAATGTTAATTACACAACCCAGAATGTTTATGAACACAGAATAAATCTTAGTTGGATCCAATACCTTGTTCCTCTGCCTGTGTTGCTCTTCTCACTGCCCTGCTCCTCTGCCCTGCTCGAGTCCGTGCCCTGCTCCTCCGCTAAGATTCGGTGATGCTGCTCCTTAGGAAGAAGGTAATGCTTCTCTGCACAAATGATTCAAATGGGGAGAACTGTCAGAGCAAGTCCTGTTCATGTGCTCAATTCAGTCGCTGTTCATGTCTAGATCCAGTCACTTTAGTGTTCAACCTTTATTTTTTGTTGTTAATTGATTCTTGTTATCTGGACCAAATTTGAGATGTTGTAAATTGAATGTCTAGACTAAATCAAAATTGACAAGAAGCAAATTGGAAAAAAAGCAGTAGGTGTGCTCCTAAATTCAGTAGAAAATTTAGTGTACAGTCTACTTAAAAATTCAGCACTGAATTGCAGTACATCAAACTGCAGTAGAAAAAATAATGGTGGAAATTACTGGACTAGATGAATTTGCAGTACACAGTGCAATGTACATAAATCTGCCAAACACACGTCATAATTTATAATGTTTGATGCCAGCATCAACAATTAGTTAAGATTGTAGCTTCTTTTTTTTTCAACACACTTAACAGTTGGTCTTTCATAACTTAATTTTAACAGTGGTAACCAGAGAGTGAAAACGCAAATCAACAACAGAAGAAATAGCCGCAGCAGATCAAGAACTACAGCAACTAGAGAGTGAAGAAGCAGATTAACAGCAGGGGAAATAGCAACAATAGATCAAAGAAGTACAGCAGATCAACAAGGCAACAATGGTAACTGAATTTTCAACACTTCTCTGTACTGCATAAACATTCTGCATAAACATTCTGTGTTTGATCAAATGATTGTAGCCTTCCCCTGGACTGTGTTTTTTTTATAAAACTGTAGAATATCATATTGAAATATTGGGGAGTACAATACAAGTTCAGGAACAAGGGACATTTTTTGCAATTGTGAACTCTCAATGCTCAAGTCTGGAAGTGTTTACAAATTCAAAGAGTTCACATGACTACTGGTCAAATACTCTAGTGTATTTAGTGTAAATCTAGTCTGAAACTAGTAGAGCTCTTGGTGATTTGCAAATTCAGTTTAAATAAAAATTTGGTACATGACTACTGATCATGTATGAAAGATGTTGCTACTGGATGAGCACAAGAACTACTCAATAGATTTTGATGTACTCCTGATCATGTATGCAAGATGTTGCCACTGGATGCATGGATGCATGACTGGGACATGACTACTCAGTAGATTATGACACCTGATAATCACAGTAAACTGTTAACAAATTACAGTTTACTGTCCATTTTAGCCTAGCATTCAGTTATTTTTTCACCCTTTTTTCTGTCCATTCAGTTATATTTTCAGTAGGAAAATCTGTGTAACAAATTATAGTTTACTGTCATTATCAATTTACTGTCCATTTTTGTTTTGATTTTATTGTATGTATCTTAACTGAATCTTAACTGAAATTTGACCATGTCTTGTTCCTTTTTTGCAAATATAAAAAGGGAAAGAAAAACAACCATTGAACCAACAGATAATTGATTTGGTAGAACAAGTCTTGTTGCCAGTCTTGAACCAACAGATAATCTTAATTGAAATTTGACCATGTCTTGTTGCCTGTCCTAATGAAAAAGCAACTGACTTTCCAACAACCTACTAGGTAGAACAATCCATTTATATCATGAATATATGAAGGGAAGGACATGATTGCTACATGATTGCCATTATACTCCTTGTTGCTAGTTGCCAGTACTCTGTAGCTTCTATCTTAACTTGTTTGCTACATCTCAGCATTATTTCTCAGTGCTACAAATGTGTTTAACTTGTAGCTTCTAGCTTAAGTGAGTAGCCAGTACTGTAGTGAGTAGCCAGTACTGTAGTGAGTAGCTTAACTTGTTTAAGTACCGCCAGTTAGTAGTACTGCTAGTGAGTAGATGAACTCCATTTAACTAGCTTAATTGAGTTTCAGTTGTGTAGTGAAGTTCTTCTATTTTGTATGATGCGGTTCATGCTTAAACTGTCCTGCTATGTAGTCTGTTGGATCATCTATGTACTATGTATGATGTGGCATGTGTTGTGGTCGATGCTGAGATGTCAACTCTGTGTACTATGTATGCTGTGGCATGTAATGTGGTCCGAGTGATCAGGTTTCAAATGATTTTGAATTTTTATGATTTTTATGCACATAGGTGAAGCCACTGACTACACTTCAGGTTCTACTCCTGGAACACTTCAGGAGTTTTACTTCATAACTGGAGTATTTTGATGATATTGGGGGGTTTTGTCTCCAACCATCGTGTCGTGATGATATTGTGGGGTGTTGTGGGGTTGCAGATGGGCGGGGGTGGGGTAATGATTTTGCAGGTACCCCGAGAGACCCTTGAGTTTGCCGGAATGTCGATTAACTTTTGTTCCGACAAATTCAGGTACTCCATATGTCCTATTTTCAGCAAAGGTCATGCTGAAATTTTCCGTAAATTTTAGCATGACTTTGCTAAAAATAGGACATATGGGGTACTTGCGACTAACGCATGGGCCGGGGTATCTTAGTACTTAATTAAGTAGGATCAACTACCCCTTTATTCTTGCTGCATTAAACCATAGGTGGCAATAGAGCCAAGTGATTAGGCCCAACTTAGAGTCGACAAACCCTAAATTATAAAACCTTGGCTTTTAGGGTGCCTCGGTGTCGATAAAAACCTAAATGATGAAAGCTTAGGCTTTTAGGGTGCCTCGGCGTCGACAAACCCTAAATGATAAAAGCTTAGCTTTTAGGATGCCTCTGTGTTGACAAACCCTAAATGATGAGACCATGATCTTGTTCCTTGACAATAACCAACTTTTTGACCAAACTTTTTTCCTATTTAGAGCGAAACATGGCCCACAACGATGAGGCCGGCGGTTCGGGCAAGTCATTTTGGGAGCTGTCCCAGGAGATGGAGGAAGAACCTCACCGCTATGAGGACGCCGCGGAAGACACCGATCCTGACTACACAACCCCTAGTGGCGTCAGAGATGACACCACTGATGGTGCCGCCGAGGATGCCACCACTGATGATGGTAGGGCACGCACAGATGGCAGCCAACCGAAGAGGCAACGGAAGGACCGGCGCCCGAACGTGCTCGGCACCGTCAAGGAGGAATTTACTGAAGTGAACTCCGACGGGCATCCAACGGCGCCCAAAGAATTAGTCAAGGGGTACTCGGTTCAGCTTGAGTGCATTCTTCGGAGCACCGTCTCGATCAACACCGAGAACCTAAGGCATAAGGACCGAGGGAATTTGCGCAGCCTCCTCTTCACGAAGCTGCACGAATGATTCAAGTTCCCCATTGACTTTGCAAACACACGCCTCTTAGGGAATAAAGTGAACAGTGCCACCCTCACGAGGATGAGCACGTCCCTGTCTACTTGGAGAAGCACGGTGAAGAAAATGATTGAGAAAGGTGATAGTTATGAGAAGATCAAGGCGAAATATCCTTAGATCAGCGAAGATGACTACAAGGAGTTCAAGATCAAGTGGAAGAGCAGCGCAACCATGGAATCAAGTCAGTGGGGGAAAGAAATGCGGGAGTTGAACTTAGGGGTCCACCAACTCAGTCCCGGCGGTTACAGAGTGGCGGAGCCTATATGGGACAAGGAGGATGCGGAGCGTGCCGAGCAAGGCCTACCGCCCCGCTTCGAGAAATACCGTGACAAGCAGACCAGGAACTTTGTCAGGGCCCGGTACAAGGAGGACCCGGTAACAAAGGAGCTTACCACGGATCCGAAGACCAAGGCGCTTGAGCTTGTTCTGGTAAGGAATACACCCCCGCGTAATTAGCTCCGTACGGTTGCATTCTAATTAATGAAGCCAAATTTCTAAATGGTTCACATTCCTTCCGCAGGAGACTGAAAGCAGTAGCGCGGGGTCGTCTTAGAGCTCCCCTTGGGACAGCACTCTAAATAGGGCGTTGAACATAATGAAAAACAAGGATAAGCTCAGTAAGTCGTCGTCACCTGGTCGTGTGGCTGGCAAAGGCTTGTCCACAAAATGGTTGTCATACTATACCGCCGGTGGGTGAAAGGAGAAAAAGACCAGCTCGGAAAGCCAGCAGCGCGAGGTTCAAGAATTCAAGACACAAGTGGCGCGGATTCTGGAGATTGTCCAAGAGCAAGTGCAACAACAACTGGGAACAACGCTCACCTCCATGGTGCCTACCTTGATTCAGGGGCTGACAACGTGGATTGCGGGCGGCCAACAGGGGCCGCCCCCGGTTCCCAGCTTCACGTCCAGCAACTCGCACAACACGCAGGCGGCGCCATTGGTGTCTCCGGCGGAGGCGATATTCGTGTCTCCGGTGCCGGCACGGGCATTGGAGCTTAATGCACCCGGGTGTACGCCGGCCGGCACCTCGCCAGCAAGCGGCCCCTACGTCAGTTGCATGCCCGCCGTTGGCGGTGCCTTGACATTAGCCGAGCTCGACGGCATCACGGTAACTAAACCTCTCGGCCGATGACTTCATCTCCTTGCCTTTGACTGGGCATCCCTGACGCCCTACATGTTTTTGCAGGGCGCCGCCGATGTTTCATGCACTCTCCTACACTTCGTGGGCGGCGAGTTGATCGATGTCGCCAAGGGCAGAATCGTTCAACCGGGCAACCCCGTGTTCCAAGGTAATCCGATGCCACCCACCGTGTATAGGGTTGAACTGGTTCAGGTGCTGCCACGCTGCGACGAGTTGTTACCTCCGATTTGACCCGCTGGGGCCGACGAAGATGATGTGATGACCTTCAGCACCTGTGTAAGCTGGCCCCTGCTTTGGCCGAAGAGCCAGATTCGTTTGGGGGCGGGGGACACCACCCCACAGACAAGACCGCCAGTCTTGCCGGCGCCAAACCATGGCAAGACCGCCGCAACGCTACCGGACATGCCGGATATCCCTATGGCACAAGATCCGAACAAGCATATGGCACAAGATCCAGACGATGACGACAACAACGATGGTACATTTACCAACGTCGATAAGTACTTTGCCGAACATGGGTACGGTGACGAATTCTGCGGGCCTCCTTCTCAAGAACCCAACCCTGAAAAAGACGACCGCGATCTAGCTGGTACGGCGGAGAAACCCAATTGCAACAGGCGTCGTCTGGCATTTAGTCTCAGGAGACGCCTCCAGCTGCCGCCTTCAATGAGTCTCTATAGCCGAGGTGCAAAATATTATCAGCCCCAACACACTCAAGAAGGCGGTCTGTGAGTAGAACTCGATCCCATTACAGCAGATGAAGAAGAAGGGACGGAAACGAAAAAATAACAAGGGCGCCGGTGCGAGCCAGCCGGCACCGAGTACGATCCGTGCTCAGGACGGGCCACCTTCACCTAAGGATATCTCGAGGAGGGTGCATGTGGCAGGTAGGGCGGTGCTACCGGCAAATCTGCTCAATGCTGCAACCGGTGCTATGCGGAGTCTGCATGACAGTGTTCTTTCTTTGGAGAAGCGGCGTCTCTCCCAGAATGATGTGGCATACCCGGTTTTCGTGGCCAAGGTGCCAGAGGGGAAGGGCTTTGTGGATAGCGCCATCGGGAGTACGATCATCATGCGGTTTTATGACATCTTCCTTTGTTTAACCTTCATCCGCTGCACTACACCTTCGTTCGGCTGTTTTCGCTGAGTATGGAGATGCGGATCATTAGAGACAAGACCCCGGACATCGTGATAGTCGACCCCTTCTACATGCGTGCCAAGATCTTGGGCAGCGCTGGGGATCGGCAAGTCGTGAGTTCATACCTCGAAGGCGTCATTCTGGCAAACCCAGATAAGGATAACTTCCTCGTGCCTTACTTTACCGATTAAGTCATCCCCTCACCGCCCCGTAACATATGATTTCTTAGATTTCGATCATTCTTTTTTTCTAAGATTCCGTGTTTTGTGTAGTGACACACTGCACACTCATCCTCTTAAGCCCGAAATATTCCATGGCCACGTATTTCGACACGGGCCGTGAGTCGAAGATAGACTACATAAATATCAAGAAAGTTCTTGATGATGCTCTCCCCGGCTACGCCGCATCTGGAGGCACCTTCAAGAGGCCAGTTCGTAGGTACGGCAAGCACGCGTTCACCCACAATATGACGTTCCCCTGCATCAAGCAGCCGCCTGGCGGTCAGAAGGATGCCTACTACGCCCTCCATCACATGCGGGCGATCGTACGGGACCATAATCACCTT
>NC_041386.1:741021293-741035934 GCF_002162155.2 Triticum dicoccoides | reverse complement strand
AGTCCCCCTCAACGGCCATAACCGCCACTTATAAAGGTATACCGGATTGAAGTCACGATCACATTCAGCGATCCAGCCCCAGGTATATGGAGATTGTAGAACAGGTTCCATTGAATCATCATATTGAAGCTCGATGTATCTATGCACTTCCGATATAAGTCCTTGTCGACTGGCGGATGGCATCATGCAAGGGTGATTTCTGATGAACGCCTTGAATGTTTGAGATGACTTAGCACCCGATGGCATTTTCCTCATAGTTTTCAGCAAATGGGCGATGTAAGCTATCTTTGCTTGTGAAGAATCTAGTTTCATCATGCACACCTTTTCAAGTACTTTACCCAAAGCTTTAATGTCCTCCTTATATCCACTCGGGGTGAAATCCACGGCAAGCGCATGCACATAGGGATCAATCATGTAAGTATCTGTCCATGATATGTATATAATATTGTTACAATCAAATTTATCAGCAAAACACATGTTCCCCATGTGATACAAGGATACCATTTCGAACAGTTTTTTAAATGTCTGTCTCCCCAGCTTACGTAACACAGATGGTAATCCCTTTGTCTCAAGCCATTTATTTTTGGACGGCAGTACATTCATCCGGTCCAAAAAGGACATACAGTCATGTTGAAGATAGGACCTGCATGTATTCTTATTTAAATATATCATAGACCAACTATATAGGATTCTCCAACATATATAATAGCTATGTGCAGTCATGTATATACTTACTTTCCAGGGCCACCACCATGAATCGTAGTGAATATTGTAATTATAGAGCCGGGGACAACACCTTCAAGTGATTCTTCCAAAATATTAATGGCAACAATATATTACAAAAAGCACTTAACATAAACCATTTGAAAAACATTAATCAAGCATTTGATAAATCTAAAACGTGTATAGAATTTTTTCCTCATATATAAAGAAAACAGTATAAAAAATTTGATCATGTATTTAGAAAATGTCAATAAAGCATTCAAAAATATTACTCAAACATTTGAAAATCAAGAATTTTAAAAATGTATATAGAAAAACCGTATCTCATGCATATGATAAATGTATATAAAAAATATACAGTATGTATGATAAAATGTTGATCATATATTTAAAAAATATTAAAAATGCATAAAAAATGTTCTGGATGTATGCAAAAAAAAGTACAATGTACATTAAATAAAAGTAGACATCGAAAAACAAATATTTGAAAAATTAGTTATGTATTTAAAAATGTTCAACATGTATATAAAACTCTTCCTGATGTCTACAAATAATATACATTGTGTGGGAAAAAACATTGTTGCCATTAAAAAAGTTAAGTGGGTAGTTAGAATCTTTTTGACTATCTATTCAAAAAAGTGTTCAAAATTTGTATTTGACAAAATATGTACATTGTGTATTTGAAAAATGGTGAATGTGTGTCAACAAAAATGTTCACATGTACACTTAAAATGTACATTGTGTACCGAACAAAGTATGCATGTGCTGAAGAAAAGAAATAAACGATGAAAACCAACAAAGAAAACCAATGAATACTTAAAAAACAAATAAAACCAGAAAAAACAATGAAGATAAATGCAAAAGAATGGAAACACTAAAAACAAAAATGTAATAAAGGAAAATATAAGAGTTAAACCAAAGAAAAACAAAGAAATTAAGAAAGAAAAAAATGAGTGAAACCAAAAAAAGAAGCAAAGAAACCAGAGAAATCATAAGAAAAACAAAGAAAACCAACAAGAAAACAAAGAAAGGTGAAGGAACTAACGAAATCATAAACAGAAAAAAAAGAAACCAAATAAAAAAGAAAAAAACCAAAGAAAACCACTGCAAAAGAGTGAAAACCGAGAAACAAACAAAGAAAAACAAACAAAACCTGATGAAAACTAAAAAAGAAACAAAGAAAACCAAAGAGAAAAAGCTAGTGAAAACCAAGAATGAAACAAAAAAAAACAGGAAACGAAGAAAAAATGAAAACAAATCAATGAAAACAGATAAGGAAACAAAGAAAACCACATAAAATAGAGAAAAAACAGTGAAGAAGTAAAAAGACCAAAAAGAAAAAAGTCATGAAGAAAATCGGGCCAAAACCAGCACAAATGATTGAAAAAATGACCCGCGAGGGAGCATCTATGATTAAAAACATAGAGACTAAAAAAAGGATAAATGGGCTGGCTCAGTATTCTCACGAGGGAGAAAACCCAGCAGCAAGATGGACGCTACTCTTGCTTTAAGCGAGAAATAGTTCTCGTGCCCCCTATTTGACACTAGTTGCGTCAAACCGGAGGCAAAACACACCGGACACATGCTATTGGGCTAGCTGATCCACATTATATTGTGCAAGCTCGTAGCGAGTGAAATTTTCGGTGCATTACTGTTTGACCGGTGTGGCCTTCATTTTGCATATCAATTATCCCGCCGTACACTGACGGGTGGGCCCAAATGTCAAGGAGGGCTTTTTACAAATTTTTTATATTAGTTTAGGGGTATTTTGAAAAATGACTCTCTAGCCCTGCCTAGTCACTGCCAGTGTCCCAGATGCCACGCTGGCATGCACATATGCATCATGGACGTCTACAAATGAAAATTGCACCGTATTTGCAGCATGAGATAAGTTTGTGCCAGTTTCATGTATTTTTAAACTTTAGGCACCAAAGTGCTCATCCCATGCAACTTGGTGTACCACCGGTGTATTTATCTCCATCTTTTCAACTGGTTTTTCATTCTATTTTGCAAAAAACATATGAAACACTAAGTTTTTTAGAATATTTGGAACCATTTTTTTAATTTATGATTTTTTTTAAATGTGAACATTTTGTCAAATTGGCTTATTTTTTAGAAAACACAAACATTTTTTCAAATCTTCTTTGTATTTTTTATGTTCCTATCTTGTTTTAATCCTTTTTCCATTTTTCTCTGTTCTATGTTTTATGTTTTTTATTCTCATTCCTTTCTTAGGAAATACGTGAATATTTATTCATAATGACATGAACATATATTCTTACATTGAAGAACATCTATTTCTCAATTATAAAGCTTTTTTCAAGTACATATTTTTTTACATGTATAACTTTGTTTAATATGAACCGAACATCATTTTGCACATACACCTTTTCTTTATTGTTAAGTTGATTTTCTAATTGTTTAATCTCTACTCCTAAAGTCTCAGTTGGTAGGTCGCGTTCCGGGTTTTATTTTCGTCCCACCTCACCCGGTCTTTTTTGGTACTTCTTTGGTAATTCCTCCCACCTCCCACCCGTTTTATTTCGCTGGTTTTTTTTGGTCCCTCCCCCACCCCACCGGTTTAGTTTCGCGTCATCCTCTCACACAACGAAAAAAATCTTAACGAATCATAAGTTTCCATGCTGGTGCAAGTTATTTTTAGTAATGTCTTTATGTGAAAGAATCAATCACGATCAATCTCTAAATATCAAATCTAAATTAATTAACCTTACCTTAAATTGCTCAATCACATTAATTAGGAAACAAAATAACCGATTTTATGAAAATATCTACTCTTAATGGAGGGTATTACATACCAAACATAGGTACGTCATTAGCTCGCTTCCTTCCCTTCTCTTCCCTTCGTCCCTCAGTCCCATGCTCGTGGCGCTGAAGTGGCATCGACAGGCGATGGCGGCTAGGACAGCACGTGGCAGCCCCTGAAGCACGAACACGACTGCACCTCGGGTCTGCCGTCTCCCAAGATATGGGTGAGTTCTCGTGATGCCCACCCTAAACCCTGACGTCCTACAAATTCCTCAACCCCTACCATCTCGATTTCGTCCATGCGCTGATCCAAATGATGATGCAGCTCCGGCCGATTGACAATGGAGGTTTGCCATCCTTCCTCTCAGCACCCACTCCTGGAGGAATGACACGCCATGCCGATCGAACCCGGTCGAGATCACTCACCAAGATTGCTATTCGGAAGTTTTTTGTCAAAAAGTGAAGAGTGGGACGGGATCTGCACTTTTCTTAATATCTCTACTCCTAATGTCTCAGTTGGTAGGTCGCATTCCGGGTTTTATTTTCGTCCCACCTCACCCGGTCTTTTTTGGTACTTCTTTGGTACTTGCTCCCACCTCCCGCTCAGCCGAGACGGTTTATTTTCGTACTCCCTCCCACCTCCCAGGTAGTTCCCTCCACGTAAAAAAAAATCGAACCAACCAATCTCTACTCCTAATGGAGCAGTTGGTAGTCTCCGCCGGTCAATTTTGGTCCCACCACTTTCGTTCGGTTTTTTTCGTAGGTTAACCGTCGTAGATTTTTTTCGTCGCCTCCCCCACTTCATCGGTTTATTTTCACTTCACCCTCTCACACAACGAAAAAAACTGAACGGATCAGAACTTTCCATACTGACGCAAATTATCTAGTAATGTCTTTATGTAAAAGAATCAATCACAATCAATCTCTAAAGATCAAATCTAAATTAATTAATCTTCATAACGTTTGTTTCCTTTCGAATCACGTCCATAACTTTCCTTCCTTGTTTGGGCAGAAACTGTTTGGTAGCAGAGATTAGGAAGCTTCCTATGAGTGTAGTAATAGGAAGTATTATTTTTCTTGATGATTCGTTTCCATGCATGATGATAGTAAATTATGCCAACATTCACCACTATTTATCAACGTCATCAATCGTATCCATTTCTACCAGTTTTAAGAGAATCTGCTCGCTATGTCTTTCTTAAGGGGATCCGCTCGCTAAGTCGTCATCGCACGTTATTTTCACAAACAATGTCTACTCCTAATGGAGCAGTTGGTAGCCTCGTATGGTTTATTTTTGTCCTCCTCCCACCTCCCCTGGTTTTTTTCATCCTCCCTCCCACCTCCCAATTTTGTTGGTTTTTTTTGTCGGTTTTTACTCGCCCCCTCCCACCTCCCAATTTCGTCCGGTTTTTATTCGTCCCACCTCCCACCACCCCCTCGTACTGGTTCTTTTTCTCTCCACTCTTTCCTTGCAAACCAATAATTTCCTAACATACAAAAGATCACGAATCTATCTTTCCTTACCCGAACCAATCGCGCCCTACATCTGTGCATTTCTTTATTAAGAAAACTAACACGTAAATCTTAACGCATTGCAAACAAATCCCGTTATGGACCTAATTAATTTATTATGGATCTATACGTGGTCGCATTGGTTCTTTTTCTCTCCACTCTTTCCTTGCAAACCACTAATTTCCTAACATACAAAAGATCACGAATCTATCTTTCCTTACCCGAATCAATCGATCCCTACATCAGTGCATTTATTTATTAAGAAAACTAACACGTAAATCTTAACGCATTGTAAAGAAATCCCGTTATGGACCTAATTAATTTATTATGGAATCTGTACGTGGTCGCATCTCTCCCCTCGTGAAAAAATCGCATCCATCTCCCGTTAAAAAGGAAAAGAGAACATGAACAATCAATCCCACACCCTGCATCTCAGTAGCAAAAAATCGCCCCCGCCTCTGCTACTGCGCCTCGCCGTGTGCCCGGCTCGACCCATGCCTCGCCTGCATGGCTGGACGCCGCCGTCTCCACCGCCGTGTACAAGAAAACGGTGGGCAGAACCATCCATTCAAATCGCACACCCCACCCTCCTCCGCAATCCCTAGCCCCGCATCCCCCTATCGCTTTCTCGCCTCTCTTTCCCCTCGATGTAGATGGTGCCGAGCGGCGGCCTCGAGCACCGGCAGTGCCGCCCTCTCTATCTTCGTTGCGTCGAGAGATGGGCCGAGGCTATCGTCGGTTCGCCGCCCACGATTGGGCCGCCTCCGGTTGTCGCTCACCACCGGATCCACCTAACGTGCCCGACCCTCTCCGCTTTTGACCTTCCGGTGACCACATCCCTCCGCGCCTCCATCGATCATCCACAAGGCCACTCCCTGCACCCACCCTCCTAAATTCTCCATACCGGCGGACAATCACCGAAGATCCAAGTTGGCCCGATATCAATTTTCTTACATGCTTTCTTTATCAGTTGGTGATGGGAATGGGTTCCAATTTCTCTCTCTGATTGTGGATTCGCAGGCAAGAAGCGCTTCTACATGCGTCCTCCTGTCGGTCCCTAAAGTACCAAGGTAAATGGTTGATGTTGCATTTGTCTACGATGATATATGTTGGCTCTGTTCCGGTTCATCCGAGCAGTTTGGTGACTAATTTACTGATAATTTAATTATATTAATTAAATGAGTCGGGTGTATCGTCGTGCATTTATCTTGCCAGTAATGTTCTGTGATGCTCTGATGCACTTTGGAAATTGTTTATCTTGTCTTCAGTGCAGAACATTTGTTTATTAATGCATGAGAAGAATCCTTGTTACTACCTTGAACCTGTTTTATAATCCATATTGTTATGCACTAGCGCGTGTGCGTGTGAAATAGATGGATTATGTCCCGTACCCAATAAGATGGATTATGTCCCGGCCTCTGCCTCCTCCGGGGCGGAGCTCGCCCGCGCCCGCCGGGGGGTGGCCGGGGCGGCCCGTGCCCACCTCTGCGTGGCCGGAGCGGAGCTCGGCCGCGCCCGCGCCCACCTCTGCGTGGCCGGAGCGGAGCTCGGCCGCGCCTGCCGGGGCGTGGCCGGGGCGGCCCGCGCCCGCGCCCACCTCTGCGTGGCCGGAGCGGAGCTCGCCCGCGCCCGCCGGGGCGTGGCCGGGGCGGCTCGCGCCCGCGCCCGCCGGGGCGTGGCCGGGGCGGCCCGCGCGCCGCGCCCACCTCTGCGTGTCCAGGGCGAAGCTCGCCCGCGCCCGCCCGGGGTGTGGCCGGGGCGGAGCTCGCCCGCGCTCGCCAGGTTGTGGCCGGGACGGCCCGCGCCCGCGCCCGCCTCTGCGTGGCCGGGCATGCACAGGCGTCAAACGCGACGGCGGGGCAGGGCCTGGTCTCCTGGTCTCCGGGGATGGGCGTCGAACGCGGCCTGGTCTGGTCTCCGGCGAAGGGGATGGAGTCCATGCTGATGTCCGTGGTGGCGAGCAGCGCCGTGGCGAGGGCGGCAAGCAGGAGGGCGCCGTGGCAGGCGAGGCGAAGTGCGTGGGAGGGGCCAACGAGTGGACATTTTCAGGTTCGCAGGGAAAAAATTCGCCGGCAGCTCCCCAGGCGGCGAAAAAAATGCCTCCTGGGGGGCCGAACGACTGGAGATGCCCTCATTCATCAACGACAAAAGGGTGTGGAGCTAGGGTCCCTCACCATTGGATGCAGGCACACCCCTTCAGAGAGGAGACACGCGGTCGGCATCTGCCTCCCCGCCGCGCACAACAGGGCCACCTCCCTCGCCCATGTCCTCACCGACGCCTACGCGGCGCTCTCCGACTGCGCCGTCCCTGGAGGGACTTCCCCTTCGCGGGGCACCTCTTCCTCGGCGGAGGCGGCAGTGCGTGAAGGAGGGATGGCGGCGACGGCGGACCGGGCGGCGCACCAGCGGCCCTGACGGCTCGGGTGGGCGTGGCGAACCTGATGGCTCGGCTCTCGTCTGGGCGTGGCGCGTTGTGGACAGTGCGGGAAGGGGCCGGACCAGGCGGCACGTGGACGGGGCGGCCGAGCAGCTGGAGAGTGGGCGTGGCGGTCCGGTGGCGTGCAGACGGAGGCGGCGGTGGCTGGCGGGGAGTATGTGGGGGGAAGAAGTCGGGCAGGGGCCAAACTGCCCGAGGGCGTGCTCGCGGGAGTGGCAGCAGAGGAAGGCCGGTGGGATGCTCACGCTCTCCCACCTTGTTGGGGCAGCAGAGGAGGACCGGCGGGCGGCTGCTCACGTTCGTGGCGGAGGAGAAGAGGATGGGCGGGAGGAGGGCGGCGGCGGCAGAGGCCGGCGGGCGAGGGAAGGAGGGCGAGGATGAGCGGGAGGCGGGAGAGGATGGGCGGGCGGCTACTGACGGTCGCGGCGGTTCCGGATGTCCCTCGGCGAAGGTCTCCGGTAGAGCCCTCGGCGCGCACGGGCGGCGGCCTCCGGCTGTCTGAGGGCGAAGAGCGTGACGGTCGGCCGCGACCTGTGGCGACTCCCGCAGCGAAGGACGGCGGCGCCCGTGGCGGCGGCGCCGACTGTCCCGCGGCGAAAGGCGCAACGGTGGGCGGCTCCCGCAGCGAAGGAGCGACGGGCGGCGGACGGCGCGGGGAGGAGCAAGAGGGGGCAAGAGGTCGTGCGGAGGGGGGGAGAGATCGTGCGTACAGTTGTTTCTTTTTTTTAAGGGCGTGGCTGGTTAGCGATCGATTAAGTGCGTGGTTAGCGATCGATTAAGGGCGTGGTTGGTAGCGTTAAACACAGAAAGATTAATGGCCATTAGATATTGCTAATGGATGGGTGTGATTGTTTGGATCTGCCCCTCTCTTTCTTTTATAGGTGTAGTAGATAAAATGTTGCAGTTTGTTAGGCAGATAGATACCTACTGCAGATATGGTCGGTGGAGCCATGAGCCTCCTTCAGGTTCATTCAGAAGCCCTTTTCTTCGGTGACCCGCTCTCGCACGGCGCTAGCAGTAGAGCCTCCTGCAAGTATGTACTTTCCAAGTCATTTTGTCTGAAACTCTGAACATGCCAAACCAAGAACACCAGAACAGCCAACCAACATTGACGACCATGTACACTTACAATCTGGTTCCCCATTGTGTACATCAGGTCCAGCTGCAGCATACACCGGAAGAGCCGCTTCCTCACTTGGTGTTCCTCGTTGCTGTCGGTCAGTCGCTGGACGCTCCACACCGACCGACTGTATCTTTTGGGACAGCTTACATGACTTGTGCATCAGGTTGTAGGTGTACGTCCATATGAACACAGGCCACTGAGCTGCATGCATACAGACAGGTGCAGAGCGAAATTAACAGCCTGGTCTTTCGGCGTCAGACAGCAGGCAATGACAGAGCCTAATGTAGTCGAAGATTCTCCTCTTACTCGCATTGTCTCCATACCGGCGCGACCCTGGGGGGCTTCGATCGGCTTGGTCCTGATGCAATTCCCGTGCATGACCGCCTATCTAGAACTGCCGAGTTGGAGCTCCACCTACTCTGGTCTGCACTTAACCGCGTACGGTTCTCTGCGACCAGTGACGAGCGGACCCTTTCTTGGGGGGTTGTCTTCAGTTCAAGACGGGTGCCGTTTACCATATGATCAAAAGCTCTGGCTGCGGGCTCCCCCTGCATGGCTTCAACTGGGACGGTTTCATGCCCCTCAAAGTCAAGGTGTTCGCCTGGATCCTGCGACATGGCAACACCCGTACGAGGGGCTTCCTACGTCGGATCGGGTTCCTCGACTATGACGATTGCCCCTTCTGCCCGGGACAGTCTGAAACGATCAGGCACCTCTTCTTCGAGTGCCCCCGTTTGCGCCTGATGTGGGCGCGTATCCTCGGTCGTCATCGCTTGCCTGTTGATTGCACGGTGGAAAATATCTGGTGCGCCTTCTCTGCCAATCACCCCTCTTGGAGTCGTCCTCTCCTCAGCACGGCTATGTGCTCCATCTTCTGGGTGGTCTGGAAGTCCAGGACCCGGATGGTGTTCGATAACATCCATTCCTCGGATATTGACTTGCGGCATTCAATCCAAGAGCATCTTCTCTTATGGATAGTTCGGGCCCCCGCCCACATAGACTGTGCGCCGTTGCGTCAATGGTGCATGGATATTTGTAGCTGACGCACCCCCCTCCCTCCCTCCCCTTCCTCCCATTAGCGCTCCGCGGGGTGTTTATGTGATGTACGAAAATGCTTTGTTCCTATGATTAATAGAAATGTTCAGGTGGGCGATCGCCCCCATTGATTGTTCAAAAAGAAACAGCCATGTGCAGTGACTAGCAGGAAAGCCCAAATGGTTCTGCAGTTCATAGATGCAGTCATCCATTGCAGCCAAGCCACTCATCACCTTTACGGTCCAAACCGCTACACACAGTGATCACTTTGACAAGTTTCCGGTGTCGAATCGTCCTTAGGGCTTCACACTCTCTCAAGAAGCTTCTGTTAGCTCCTCGTTTGCCAAGATTGAGAACCTTGATTGCTACAGTACATAAACTCTCATCAAGGTTTAGAATTCCAATGTACACGTTGCCGAAACTTCCAGAACCAATCAAATCTGCCGGTGAGAATGCCTCTGTTGCTGCATCTATCTCAGCATAGCATATCCTCTCATGGTGAAATTTGGTTCCTTGATGAACACTGTTTGGTTTAATTCTTGTCTTCGTCAAATACCATGCAGTTAGGGAGCACATGAAGAATATCAGAGTTCCAACCATGCAAAAGAGTATGACCCGATGTCGATGTGCTGTGAAGCTTGGTTAGAACGTATATATGAGCATGAGGGGAGTTGCAAGGATGGAGGACCTCCGCATAGCATTCTATTACCAGGTAGCAGAAATACAGTGGCATTGCAAAAGAGCCCTGTATTTGGCACAGGACCAGATAGGTTGTTGAAAGAGAGGTTTAGATACGCTAGGAGTTCAAAACTCTGGAGGAACTCAGGTATGCTTCCTACCAAGTTATTAGTCGAAAGATCCAGGTTTTTTAGGCCTCTTAAAGAAGAAAACCTTTCAGTATTTGCCCCTGCAGAAGAATTCCTTGCAAATATAGGAAATTCAGTTGGACGCAACGGCTGAGAGCGTGTGGGATTTCACTAGAGAGATTGTTCATTGATAGGTCGATTGTGATGAGACTGTTCAACCTCCCTATCTGGGATGGAGCCACTTAGAACATTGTTGGACAGATTGAGAAGTACGGTCATAGAGGGAATACTAAGTATCCCCTGCGGGATTTTCCCCCTCAAGGAGTTACCGGAAAGATCGAGAGATACTCCATCCGTCCAAAAATACTTGTCCTAAAAATAATACAAATGGATGTATCTAGAATTAAAATACATCTGGATACATCTATTCCTCGGACAAGTATTTCCGGACGAAGGGAGTATAAGTTTTGTCAGATTACCAAGGGTTGATGGAATGCTGCCACCCAGAAAGTTATTAGATAGAGAGGTTGCTCAATTGCGTGATATTGCGTGATGAGTGTGGAATCTGCCTACAGAATCTATTATAGGATAGTGTTCGAACTCGCCCACGGGATCGATCACATCAGATCACGACGAACACACGCACATGAAAACTTTGTGGTCAAGGGCACGTGTCATGCCTGTATTTTTATTCCTCTCAATATTTTCCCTCCACGTTACACGATCGACCTTACGACCAACCAATCCTCGCTCGCTTAAATGACCATCGTAAAAGGGCCTGCAGGACATAGTAACGATATTACTATCTGTATTATAGCAGCAGTAAATGGCCCTTACAAAGTAGCAAGGGATTACCATCACGTACCGTTCCTTTAAAATAATTTAGGGATGAAACCTGTGATATCTAAGTGCGCAGTAAAAAAACCTAGGTCCATTACCATCCATGATTAATATGTTACTATAGTAATACATTACAACATGTCTGATGAAGGCTTTACTACATCTAGGGATATAACCATCGATAACTCAATACTGGTAAAAGAAGGGTCTGTTACTATCTATACTTAATCTATTACGGACAATGTCTAGGATGAAACCTTGGATATATCAATGCCCGGTAAAAAAATAGGTTCCTTACCATCATTACTTCATATATTACCGGCAATGAATAGTGACCAACACATGGTAATAAAATTAAATGTATTACTTTTTCCTCCACATGCCATTACCCTCAATATGTTGCCTTCTCCGCACCCGCGCGTGATTAGGAGCGGCCGGCGCGTAGTTTAAGTCAAAATGCGCGCACGCTTACAATAGCGCAGCCGTATATATAGGCTTGCTAAAGTGTGCCTGCGCGCACTATGCCCTGTCCTACGCTCCGGCTAATTCGAGCCAACCGGCGCGCTAACCAGGTGAAAGGGCGCGCGCGCGATCGTGGGTAAATGTCCACTGTAACGCCTTACGACCAACCAATCCTCGCTCGCTTAAATGACCATCGTAAAAGGGCCTGCAGGACATAGTAACGATATTACTATCTGTATTATAGCAGCAGTAAATGACCCTTACAAAGTAGCAAGGGATTACCATCACGTACCGTTCCTTTAAAATAATTTAGGGATGAAACCTGTGATATCTAAGTGCGCAGTAAAAAAACCTAGGTCCATTACCATCCATGATTAATATGTTACTATAGTAATACATTACAACATGTCTGATGAAGGCTTTACTACATCTAGGGATATAACCATCGATAACTCAATACTGGTAAAAGAAGGGTCTGTTACTATCTATACTTAATCTATTACGGACAATGTCTAGGATGAAACCTTGGATATATCAATGCCCGGTAAAAAAATAGGTTCCTTACCATCATTACTTCATATATTACCGGCAATGAATAGTGACCAACACATGGTAATAAAATTAAATGTATTACTTTTTCCTCCACATGCCATTACCCTCAATATGTTGCCTTCTCCGCACCCGCGCGTGATTAGGAGCGGCCGGCGCGTAGTTTAAGTCAAAATGCGCGCACGCTTACAATAGCGCAGCCGTATATATAGGCTTGCTAAAGTGTGCCTGCGCGCACTATGCCCTGTCCTACGCTCCGGCTAATTCGAGCCAACCGGCGCGCTAACCAGGTGAAAGGGCGCGCGCGCGATCGTGGGTAAATGTCCACTGTAACGCCTTACGACCAACCAATCCTCGCTCGCTTAAATGACCATCGTAAAAGGGCCTGCAGGACATAGTAACGATATTACTATCTGTATTATAGCAGCAGTAAATGGCCCCTACAAAGTAGCAAGGGATTACCATCACGTACCGTTCCTTTAAAATAATTTAGGGATGAAACATGTGATATCTAAGTGCGCAGTAAAAAAACCTAGGTCCATTACCATCCATGATTAATATGTTACTATAGTAATACATTACAACATGTCTGATGAAGGCTTTACTACATCTAGGGATATAACCATCGATAACTCAATACTGGTAAAAGAAGGGTCTGTTACTATCTATACTTAATCTATTACGGACAATGTCTAGGATGAAACCTTGGATATATCAATGCCCGGTAAAAAAATAGGTTCCTTACCATCATTACTTCATATATTACCGGCAATGAATAGTGACCAACACATGGTAATAAAATTAAATGTATTACTTTTTCCTCCACATGCCATTACCCTCAATATGTTGCCTTCTCCGCACCCGCGCGTGATTAGGAGCGGCCGGCGCGTAGTTTAAGTCAAAATGCGCGCACGCTTACAATAGCGCAGCCGTATATATAGGCTTGCTAAAGTGTGCCTGCGCGCACTATGCCCTGTCCTACGCTCCGGCTAATTCAAACCAACCGGCGCGCTAACCAGGTGAAAGGGCGCGCGCGCGATCGTGGGTAAATGTCCACTGTAACGCCTTACGACCAACCAATCCTCGCTCGCTTAAATGACCATCGTAAAAGGGCCTGCAGGACATAGTAACGATATTACTATCTGTATTATAGCAGCAGTAAATGGCCCTTACAAAGTACCAAGGGATTACCATCACGTACCGTTCCTTTAAAATAATTTAGGGATGAAACCTGTGATATCTAAGTGCGCAGTAAAAAAACCTAGGTCCATTACCATCCATGATTAATATGTTACTATAGTAATACATTACAACATGTCTGATGAAGGCTTTACTACATCTAGGGATATAACCATCGATAACTCAATACTGGTAAAAGAAGGGTCTGTTACTATCTATACTTAATCTATTACGGACAATGTCTAGGATGAAACCTTGGATATATCAATGCCCGGTAAAAAAATAGGTTCCTTACCATCATTACTTCATATATTACCGGCAATGAATAGTGACCAACACATGGTAATAAAATTAAATGTATTACTTTTTCCTCCACATGCCATTACCCTCAATATGTTGCCTTCTCCGCACCCGCGCGTGATTAGGAGCGGCCGGCGCGTAGTTTAAGTCAAAATGCGCGCACGCTTACAATAGCGCAGCCGTATATATAGGCTTGCTAAAGTGTGCCTGCGCGCACTATGCCCTGTCCTACGCTCCGGCTAATTCGAGCCAACCGGCGCGCTAACCAGGTGAAAGGGCGCGCGCGCGATCGTGGGTAAATGTCCACTGTAACGCCTTACGACCAACCAATCCTCGCTCGCTTAAATGACCATCGTAAAAGGGCCTGCAGGACATAGTAACGATATTACTATCTGTATTATAGCAGCAGTAAATGGCCCTTACAAAGTAGCAAGGGATTACCATCACGTACCGTTCCTTTAAAATAATTTAGGGATGAAACCTGTGATATCTAAGTGCGCAGTAAAAAAACCTAGGTCCATTACCATCTATGATTAATATGTTACTATAGTAATACATTACAACATGTCTGATGAAGGCTTTACTACATCTAGGGATATAACCATCGATAACTCAATACTGGTAAAAGAAGGGTCTGTTACTATCTATACTTAATCTATTACGGACAATGTCTAGGATGAAACCTTGGATATATCAATGCCCGGTAAAAAAATAGGTTCCTTACCATCATTACTTCATATACTACCGGCAATGAATAGTGACCAACACATGGTAATAAAATTAAATGTATTACTTTTTCCTTCACATGCCATTACCCTCAATATGTTGCCTTCTCCGCACCCGCGCGTGATTAGGAGCGGCCGGCGCGTAGTTTAAGTCAAAATGCGCGCACGCTTACAATAGCGCAGC
>NC_041386.1:741011536-741021111 GCF_002162155.2 Triticum dicoccoides | reverse complement strand
GCAGACCAGCCACCGACCTTTGACCTGTCTTGACCTACACGGACACATGACCACGCCCATGATACAAATCCTGGCCGGACTCCTGTGCCACAACTAAAATTTAACTAGGACTAGGACTAACCCTACTTACGTGGACCAGTGTACTCTACATATATGATCCGGACACAAACCAACCTAGACGCAAACACGTATAGGAAACTAGACTCACACGCACATGTAAGCACAACATGTATGTGTATGTATACCTATCTATTTTGCTCAAGATTACAACTAACAATCTCCCCCTAATCTTGACACACTATGTCTTCCGTGCTTCTCCAGTCTTGGCTTGTTGATGATTCATCCTCTGTCAACTCATCCGTCTCGCACCACGACAAGTTAAATTGATAGGCTTGACAGATCACAACAATCTCTCCCCAATTTCAACTTGGCGACTTTACGGACCACCTCAAATATGCCTTGGACTTTCCAGTCTTCCTAGTAACCTGTGGAATGCACCACCCGGTGGACTTAACCATCCACCCTAGCAAGATACATGCCGACTCCTTGTGGATCACACCACCCTGTGGACTACATCGCACACTCCAGGCTCATGTAGAGACATGACCTCATTGAAGAGACTCACCTTCACTGGTTTACCGCCCCCACATAGTTGAATTTGATCCTCTCGTCGAGACACATAGACGACCTGGGCACCATCTTCAACGCCTCCTCGCAGAGACGAGCACTTGGACATGATGACGACTCACAGACGACGACGACAAAACGTGCAAACTAGCACGCGCTTGACACCTCTATCTTCCCCGGAACATGATCTTGATGAGCTCCTGCACCGCACCTCAGCACCACCGCATCCATCAACGATCACCTTCCACCACCTTGCCAACGACTGCCCGCCGTCTCCCTCCTTGTCGCTCCGCCGAACAACAATTGCTTGATCCCTCCTCGTTGCTGCAACACCACCAGCGACTTCATCATCCGCCCCGAGGCGCTAGTCGGGTCGCCACCCCGGGGCAAGCGCGGCTTCAAATCGACCTAGCTCTTATTTCAATTGTTGGAACTCGCCCACAGGATCGATTACATCAGATCACGACGAACACGCGCACACGAAAACTTTGTGGCCAAGGGCACTTGTCGTGCCCGTATTTTCTTTATTCCTCTCAATATTTTCCCTCCACGAACGATCGACCTGGTGCATATATATATGCAGACCAGCCATCGACCTTTGACCTGTCTTGACCTACATGGACACAAGACCACGCCCATCTTATATCTTATATCTTATATCTTATATCTTATATTTACTAATTGGAAGCATCATACGAGGCTCCACATTAATTCCACAGAAACACCAATATTAACCATAGGATGGTTAATATACAGCTAGGATTAAAAGAAATCTAGACGTTCTTTTTGCGAGACAAAAAATATAGACGTTTCATATAAGAGTATTATGAAGTTACGCAATAGAAACGTGCCCATCCGCAAGTCAACAGAAGAAAAAAAATGAAACGTGTCCTAGACATGTTACGGCTAGCCACCAAGGAAAAGCAATAAAAAAAAGACCACCATACCAACACGTTTCCATGGATGGTTCAGATTGTGATGATCTAATTTTTGGCGCACATGGTAAGTTTTAGGTAAAACAGATATTTACACATGCTGGTTTTAGCCTGCTAGATCGATTCACCCAAGGAGCTATACACGTACAAGGGCAACCTAACCTAAAGAACCTAGCAAACAGGCAATCCATGGATGTATTTCATGTTCGTTCTGTTCAGGGAAGTCGCCAAGACATGATCCGATCGTAGCCGGCCGAAGCAAAATCATGTACGTACACCTACACAGCTGCAGACGTACGTACATATATACTGCACCTAGATAAAATCAATCAAGTAGCCTACGTGCTTGCTTGCTATACTTTAGAATGTTACCAATACGGAACCGTATAACACATCTGATGCATGTGATCTATTTATTTGCAAACATTTTACGTGTTTATAGAAACGGCTTATCCAAAGGTGAGTTGGGGATCTGTATGCGTATATGTACAAGATTCAGTCGTAATACATGATGCATGCGTACAAGTGATACATACTGTGTTCTCAAAAATATACACAAGAGTTTTTTTACACAAACAATAGAGTTAAGTCGGACTACCATGCAGAAAAAAAAAGATTTAATATGTACCTAAAAAACAAAGAGTTTTAGGATACACCCACAAGAAAAGAAAGTTAAATTTTACTCTCTTCAGGATAATACAGTGCATGGTTTTGTCCATTAATTTTTTGTTTTGTCCCTTGGTCGCCAACTTCTTCTCACCTGGATGATGTGAGACTATGTAAAAGTCTGTGATTGTAGCCAAAATGCAAAAAGATAAACATTGAAGTTATGCATAGTCATGTAACCTACTTCAACGCTTCTATTCTTAAAGGTATTAGTTTCACGATATATCCCACAAAAAAGCTTCAGGGTTTATATTTCCCCAATGAAATTTTGAAGTGTGCAATTTGCGGACTAAAAATTTCTAAATCTAATTATGACCTATATAACTAAAAAAGACATTTCCTAGCTTCGATAATGACCGATAGAAACCCTTTTGTATTGTTTTTTTTTCAAATAATATATATAAACGACATTCTAATCTTAATCCGTATTGCATTAGAATATTCTAAATTGTTATTTCTCACGGACTGAGCAAATGTTATTTCTAAGTCGACATGGTTGCAGCATTAAAAAAGTGAGTAAATGATGTGTGACATCTATGTGCACGTCTCAAAGACTAAAATCCACATGATTTTAAAGTTTTGTAACCATCTAATTCTTCGTAAATAAAGAATCAACACTTCTCATCATTTACTAACGGATAAGAATTTATATATTGACTAAAGAATGTACACTCACAACCATTTATAATACTTCATGCCCTAGGAGAAGAGTAATGACTTAAACTACTCTGAAAGAGCTTAACTATATATTTTTAGTTACTGCTCGACCAAAAAAATCTCAATTATCTCAAATTGGTAACGGGAACTGAGAAAAAAATTACCAGTTGCAAAAATTGTGTCGTTTTACCAAAATATCAATCAGTTTGTATTTTTCTATTTTCAATCATGTATCATGTTTGCCAATAAATTTTCCACGATGGATTGTTTTTTATATTTTTGAATTACTACCATGAAATAGGCACCATTTTGTACTGGACATACATCAGTTTATACCTTGGCACTAACTATGGCTGTGCATTCGTTGAAAGGCTAAACAATGTGACTGTGATTTTGAATATTAGAAATTAGAAATTTTATTCGATGTTTATTATTTTTCCAAAGTATATTGAAAACCGAGTTTTTGTACTCAAGTCGCTAGCCCGTGCAGCTGCACGGGTTGATGACTAGTGATACAAATCCTGACCGGACTCCTGTGCCACAACTTCTATTTATCTAGGACTAGGACTAACCCTACTTACGTGGACCAGTGTACTCTACGTATATGATCCGGACACAAACCAACCTGACGCAAACAAGTATAGGAAACTAGACTCACACGCATATGTAAGCACAACATGTATGTGTATGTATACCTATCTATTTTGCTCAAGATTACAGCTAACAATCCCCCCCTAATCTTGACACTATGTCTTCCGTGCTTCTCCAGTCTTGGCTTTTTTGATGATTCATCCTCTGTCAACTCATCCGTCTCGCACAACGACAAGTTAAATTGATAGCCTTGACAGATCGCAACAGATAGGTCCAGATACTGGAGGCAAAAAATCTGGCTAATATCTGGAGGCAAGGTGCCTCTGAAAAGGCTATCTGCGAGGATGAACTTTGTAACTTTTTGATGCTTTCCTAAACCTGCAGGTATGGTCCCAACTATTTTGTTTCTACCTAGTGCAATCCAGTAGAGCTCTGTAGATAGATTGGCAAAAGTAACTGGCATGACACCTTCAAGGATGTTTTGTTCAAGGTCTAGTATTCCCAGGTTGCTACAATTTGGTTAAGGATGTGAGGAAATCCCAATCCGCAGGCTCTTTGGTTTGTAGGAAATTGTGTCCCGACGAAAACACACCCGGAAATGATCATGGATGCCAATGTCTCGTGGAATCAGACCATGATACTGATTTCCGCGAAGAAACAAATATTCAAGTTTGGATGCATTTGACAAGGAGGCTGGTATTGGTCCTACGAATTGGTTCCCATGTGTACCGAAAAGTTTTAGCTTGGGAAGCTTAAAGCCAATATTAGGCGGCAGAGATCCTGACAACTGGTTGAAGCCAATGCTGAAGTCCATGATGGAAGAAAAAATTGAGTATGGATTTAGGAAATGGGCCTTCCAGTTTGTTATCCGTAATGTCAAATGTAACAAGATTAGCCATCTTACATAGGGCCAGGGAGATATGGCAACTAAAACCATTTTGAGCTAATCCTAAGTGTGTCAGTGATGTCAGGTTGCGGAGCCAGCTTGGGATTTCGCCATGGAAGTGGTTCCTACTCATGCTAAGGTTTGTGAGAGCTGTGAGGTTGAAGAATGACATGGGAATATTGCCAGTCAGATTGTTATGGGTAACATTGAGAGATGTGAGCTTTGATAGGAGACTGAGAGAAGCAGCCATGGAACTAGAGGTAGTTCTCGCTCAGGTCCAAGGCACGAAGTGATGTACAACCACTAAGGCTGCCTGGGATCTCACCTTCCAGGTTGTTGGCTGAAAGGCTGAGGACGCGGAGGCGGGCCAGGTTACCGAGCTGCGGGCAGATGGTGCCGGCAAGGCCTAAGCCCTGCAGACGTATGGCGTTACATGGCCTGGGTGCGGATGGTTGCCGCATGCCACGCCTGCCCACTCGTAGTAATCAGATAATGGCGCCGTGCTCATCACGTTGATGACAGGGTCCCAAGACCAAGAGGACAGTGCCCCTGTAGGGTCACTGGTTATGAGGGATTTGAATGATAGGAGCACCAGAAGATCGACACCATAGTTGCTACTTTGGTTGTTGGTGGGTTGAGAGCAGCTGGATGTGAGAAAAAGGAGGGTATGAGTGAGATGATGGACCATGAAAAGCTGCCATGTCTTCATGGCTGAGCAAGGAGGTGAAGATGGGGTGTGGCTGTAGGTCCTTCACTATTGTACTCAGGACTACTCTGCTTGTGTGCAATTCGTTAAATAGATGGTAATGCTCACTCTCTTGGGTCGGCCAACGAAATTATTTCTGACGAAATGCAGCAGCGCTGCTTTCATTAATTAAGAGGGGGGAATATTGGATGCTGATTCAGTCAAAAAAAAATATTGGATGTTGTTCAGTCGTTAAATAGACGGCAATGCTCACTCTCCGCCGTCGCGGCCTCCACAACCACCCGCAGCTCCAGCTGACGGGGACACCCACCATGAGCGCAGGCGGGGACCGGATCCCGGCCACCACCGTCTCAGCCTCCCTCTTCTCACCTCCCACTTTGTTGGTGCACGGTGGCGGCGCCGCTCCAGACCTCCAGTTGAGGGCACGGACGGGAGCGGCGCGGAGATGGTTAACGGGATCGACGGCGGCAGCGTTGGTCAGTGGGAACGAATGAGCGCCGCCGGCCGATTTGTGGCTGAGGCAGACAAAGAGTGGAGCGAGCGTGCGAGACAGTTGTTTTTTAGAATCACCGACCGAGACAGCCGTGTGGGGTGGGCACGCGTGTGGTCTGGGCTGGGAGCTAACGTGCGTGTACTGGGCTAGGCCCAACTGGCGAACCGTGCTATGTAGGAGTACTTGTCTTTTCTGTAATTCCTCAAAAAAAAACTTGTCTTTTCTGTATTGTCTCAAAAAAAACTTGTCTTTTCGGTATAGCTCAAGTGTTCCCCCTCCGTTCCTAAATATAAGTCTTTTTAGAAATTTCAACAAGGGACTACATACGGAGCAAAATGAGTGAATCTATACTCTAAAATATGTCTATATACATCCGTATGTTGTAGTTCATTTGAAACCACTAAAAAGACTTATATTTAGGAACGGACGGAGTATGTATCATGTATTACCTTCTGTGTGGTGTACTTGAGTTATTTTGGTTTTTTAAGCCAGTATTTACTTAAAAAAAAGGAGTCAGTACAAACATTTCTTTAAAAAATGAATCAATCATACATACACGCCAAAGAGTCAAGTACCACAACCTCAGTCACAACCCTCATATCGCTCACCTGCTAGCATTGCCACAGAAGCCACAACTCGTACACTGTTGTCTTCCATAGGTTCCTCGTGCCAATGCCCAACACAAAAAATGATGCCCTGAGGAGGGAGACGACGTAAAAGCACTGCCGTCGTCGAATCACACGGATTTAGGGTTTCACTCAAGCTGGAAAGGTATTGGGTGGCCAGCATGATTTTTCAGTTTCTAAGGCATATGCATTACACTCCGCAAAAAAAGGCTTATGCATTACAGGTGGCTGAGAGAGCAACTATACATGCACTTCGGTGGCTCTAGAGAACAAGTTGCTGGCACAAGCGCAAGGTCTTGTTTTGGTTGCTAATTCATAACCGTCTGAATACTAGGGGGGTTCTTCAATGGAGAAGTTCCCAGACTATACCTTTGTATTGTGCGTCTCAAGGTCTTGGAAACTAGGGATCGTATAGCCTTCAAGTGTCAGTTTGCTCAAGCTTGTTGGCAGTAGTATTTTTGTCCAAATTGGGCTGCACAGGATTCCATCCTTCAGGACAAAATTGGTCATTTCAGGGCTCTCATGAAAGTTTCCTTTCATTTTCATTCTCATCACTTGGGCATGCATGCAATCTAGGTAACCGTGAATGATTTTATCTTGAATGGATGCAACATAATTTACACTCCTTTGGTAAGAAATTCAAAGAGGAGGTGCGTTTTTTTTAACAGAAAGACTGTAAGGGAACCCCTACAGTATAATTGGTGCAACAAATCCAAATTGCAAGTACCATGCCTTGAACCTGGGTGGGTTGGAAGGCATCAACCCCTTCCCACCACTAGGCTATGCCTTAGTCTGCAGGAGGTGCGTTGGCACACCCACAGAGCATGAAGTATTACAATTTTTTAGGAGATTGGGTGCAGAAGTTCAGACAGAGCCTCCCTTCTTATTAGTTTTGTTGTTGTTCTATTTTTCTGTCAGTTTTTCCTTTTATTTTTCCCTCTATCATGCATACTTCATACTGAGAAAATACAAAATATACATAGTCGGAAGAAATTTCTACTGCTCAACTAAAACTAATTTTTGATGTGGTTAGCTGATCTGATAAGACTAGTCTGGATGGTTTAGAAAGTTTTCAGTGTGCAACCTATCAGGGCAGTAGTGCTAAACTGAACAAGAAATTTAACACCTCGAACACTCTCCGGTTCTCTATTCAGTTACACCTAAACATGGTCGTCTTGTACTCTAGAAACCTCTATCAAGTTATTTGCTAGAACTTTATAATATAAAATAGTTAGCCAAAGTTTGAAGCTATAGATATACTTATTGATATTATGGCCAAACAAACAAACAATAATATACTAAGTGAGACAAATTAACGTTAGGATTAATGTGGTATTTTTGGTTTGCCTAGATTTTTAGTGATATCTAGCTACTGTAATAGAAAGAATTAACAGAACATAAAAAAAACTGAATAAACACATTTTTTGATGTAATATTATTTTAGATTAGTACTAAAAATGTATTGTAATCATGAATATTGGAATTATTTTCTTTCAAAAGAATTATATGTTAGAATATCCATGTTGATCACCATGTAATTGTTAAATATGCCCGTTGTATTTAAAAAATTACTATCATAAGATATTAGGTTGAGGATTTTATCAACTAATGCAAACGACTGACACCATATATTTACAGTAAGATTATGTTTTTAGAGGTAAAACAGTTTATTATAAACGTGCGAGAACTATTAGCGATTGAAATGCTGCAGTCCATTAGTTATCCTACACGTATAGTCTAGTTTATGTACAGAGAGGTATAGGACGTTGATGCTTGATATGATTGGTAAAAAATATGCCTCATATAGTAAGATTTAGTGGAAGAAAAGAGAGTAAATACCTGTTAAATCATGGGTCAGAACAAATATTTATACATGAGTACTCTTTAATGCACCGGGGGAGCTACGTGAGGCCAAAATCAGCTAGTGGCCCACCCGACACATGAGAAAAAATTTATACATATGTCTAGTCCAACACTGCATCACTGTGCATACAACACTCGCTCGCCCATTTTGTCACATGCAACATTCGACTTTTTTTCGTTTCATCTGCACTAGTCTGTCAGGTAGGCTAGTTGTCAGCTATCTCCGACACAGCTAACCCATGCATGTAGATGTATGCTTGTATTATCAGCTGAACATTAAGAATTATTACACTAGCAACCAGCGTTGCATAAACACATGTAATCAACTAATGTCTACTGAATTAGCATGGTTCACATTTCAAAATTTGTTTTGTGATCTTCTCTAGGCTGGCTCGCCTAGCTTTTTCTCCTAACTCAACCACTGCCTTATATGCACACGGATAATTTGGAGAGAAAAAGAACATGCATACATAACAGAATTTTGGGGCCGTTTAACTTGTCACAACTTTTCTGTTCTCATTATTTATACTGTCAAATGCACTGTCGTTTTATTTAACAGAAAAATAGTTATTACTCCCTCCATCCGGGTTTATTAGGCCTCACAACATCACAAGAATGCCCTTTTTATAAGGCCTCACTTTGAAAAGGTGCATGCATGCAACCACTTTATTGGTTGCATTGAAAGTCATTGTTGTTGATGCCATGGCCAGGGAATTGATACACTGCATGCGTGCTTTTTCATTGGTTGCAAGCATGTGAGAGAGTGCATTGGGAGTGAAATGAAAGAATTAATGTGAGTAAATTACTATGTGTCTTGGTCCAAGAGAAGTTGTTTTTAGGCCTAATAAAACCGGACGGAGGGAGTAACACGGGCATAATGGCATGACATCCCATGACCACCCGAACTGCGCTACGACGCAGCTGCATGCATTGGATTCGTGTCATCCCATGAAGCACACAGGGCAGCCAGATTTAACAAACTAAATACTAGTACGACAAGACATGAAAAGAACTCACACTGCATGACCCTATTATTCAGCTAGGAATTAACTACTCGCCATGTGCCAAACTACTAGTTGCAATCACACACACACGTACCAGCTAGTCTGCTTAACTAATTCAACCACATAATGACTAGTGCAATATCCGAACCAAACCATGCAACAAGATTAGCATCAACAATATCTTCCTAATGTTGTTACTCAACTTATTTCTTTGCATACCAAACACCACGACGGCTCAACGTGGTTACCTGTTGGGATTCATAGTTGAAAACCAAAAAAACCGCCCCACAAAACAAGGACTAGGATCAGTATGAAGATGCATATAATGTTAGATCTGTTCGTTACCAACTTCAAGTTGCAGCGGAAGAGGAGTTGGTGTAGATTATTTTTGAAGTCACTCGAACCATCCCATGAATGGTCACTAGAACGAAGATCGAACGCACAATCTCTCTAGGGATTGCGCTCGTACGAGATCAATGATCTGGCAGCGCTTCGCCTTCCAGAGCTAGGCATCACCGAAG
>NC_041386.1:741004529-741011309 GCF_002162155.2 Triticum dicoccoides | reverse complement strand
GGGGACTAATGAGCCTTAAGACCCATCTGGTTGCTCCCCTAATAGGCCTAGCCTATTTGGGCAGCCCAGCGCGCCTCCTATCAATCCAGGGGGCTCCCGGTAAATCCCGGAGCCCTCATATATAACTATTTTCCCTTCTGGAACTTCTCCACCTTCCCGGTTTTGTCCGGGTTTCTTGGAACGCTTGCAGTTTCCCCGAAACACTTCTATTTATCTCGCGAAACAATTTGTGTTACCTCCAAAACTTTTTCAGTGATATTCTCCTTAGCTCCTAACTCGTATAGTACTCAACAGACCGTAAACCCTCAAGAATGACGTATGAAACTTCTGCAAACGAATGGCAGAACGTATGAAATTGTGAGAAGAAGAAACGCACCTCCCTTTATTAGTAAAAAAAGATATTAATATAGATTAATAACTTCAAATCAAGACTAACTGGAAAAAGTTAATCTGCAACTAGTTAATTAACTCTCAGTCACATCACGTTCTAGGGTCTCACGGTCACAGAGCAAGCAAACTAAAGTGTGAATTGCTTGCATGCACATATTCGGAGTTCAGAAAAGAAGAACGGGTACTGTATTGACCTGGAGCCTGGTTTGGATGGAATCAATCAGTAGGGGAGGTACAGACATCACCGTTGCCGACACAACATGTCGATATACACTACAAAAAAAAATACACTCCCGTGATGATACGTGTTTGTCTCAGTAGGTCGCGTTTTTTGTCATGCATGTACAACCATGACAAACTTATGACAGAATCAAGATAGTCATACCTGTGCTGTGATAGAAGTGTTCCATGACATTACCAAAATTATCATCACGGAAGTGTCTACTTCCATGTCGATAAATCGCGCGTCACAGAAGTGCTTTCGTCAAGGGTGACCGACACGTGGCATCCACCGTAACGGAACGCCGTTAAGCTATCGGGTCGGGTTTTGGATCCGATAACCCGTTAACAGCCCCGACCAATGGGGATTTTCCACGTGTAAAATCATTATTGGCTGGAGGAAACACGTGTCGGCTCACCGTTGGGACAGATGTCATCCACTCATTGGACGGAAGCCGTCTATGGTACGTCGACACGTGGCACGGCCCAACAGAGGCTCATTCCTGTGAAAAGGCCGGCCCAGTAAAAATTAGCAAGCCAGCCCATATAAGGCCTACTTGTGTCAGGTCCATTTAAGCCCACAGCCTATACGAAATGAGCCAATTCGGCCCGTCAACCCCGTTAAAGATTTGACACCATTGCAGCCCATTGTCAGTTCGAGCCCGTTAACAGCCCGCTATATATCTGGGCTCAATATCGGACCGATGAGATTTCGGCCTGTTAACGCCCCGTTTAATGGATGGGCCAATTTTCAGGATATACATCTTTCGGCCTTTTAGCGACCCATTTAAATGTTAGGCTAGTTTCCGGCCCGGTGTGTCTTTCAGCCTGTTGACGGCCCATAAATCTGATGGGCCATTTGTTGTCAGACCTGAGTTTCGGCCTTTTAGCGGCCCATTTAAGTGTTGGGCCAATTTTCTGGCCCGGTGTCACTTTCAGCCTGTTGACGGCCCATAAATCAGTTGGGCCATTTTTAGTCGGACCTGAGTTTTGGCCTTTTAGCGACCCATTTAAGTGTTGGGCCAATTCCCGGCCCTGTGTGACTTTCGGCCTGTTAACGGACCATAAATGAGTTGGGCCATTTGTAGTCGGACCTTAGTTTTGTCCCTTTAACGGCCCATGCCTTTCATGGTCCAATACCAGCCCGGTTTCTCTTTCGACCTGCTAAAGTCCCACAACACAGTTGGGCCATTTACAATACGACCTGACTTTCGGCCTCTTAGCGGCCCATGGTCTTCATGGTCCAGTACAAGCCCGCTGTCTCTTTCGGCCTGCTAAAGGCCTACCGTATAGTTGGGCCATATGTAGCCCAAACTTAGTAACGGCCTATTAACAGCCCGTGAAATAAACTGGGGCCACCTGTTGCTCGCTTCGATGTCGGCCTGTTACGACCCGGGAGGTAAGAGGGCCGACCATTAACTTTCGGCCTAGTAACGACCCATTAACTTAATGGGCCCACTAAAGTTTGTACATGTCTTTAGGCCAAATTAGATAATTTGAGCCCATTACGACGAGCAATTATGCATAGGACCAAAATCGATCACGCAAAGGTACGGCATACAGGGAATAACATTGCACATCCAGCATATATTACAGGAAATTACATCCACTTGGCAATCAAAGATTGATGCTAGTGCAAATAAATGAGCAGAACCTAACCATCTACAACGTCACAATCTGCAACCTCAGCACAGAGGACGCCCATAAGCATGTGGGCAAGTTCTTTCTGCTTTGCTACACTGTCTCTGAAAACATTGATCAGTTATTGTGTCGCACGACTCTGCACCTCTGATTCATCCACCATTTCCATCATTGCTTCAGCCATTAATTGGTTCACAAACATACATTTATTCCGTTGCATTCGAGACAGAGGATACTGAAAAGATTCAGATAGCGATTTTGGCAGGCTTGTAATATTGATAGTGGAGAGTGTCTCGACCACTGCATCATAACATAAATTAGGACGGGAACCAAACAGATTAATCATGAGTTATTGCCATATTACCTGGCCTAGATTTACTGGAAAGAAACAATGGGGTTGCCTTGCTATTTTCAGAGTTTGTCTTCTTATATTCAGCAGCCTGCACAAAATTAACACACTAGCATTGCTATCATTGGCCAAGTCAGATAATAGGAAAGCAACATTGACACAACGAACGTTTGGGCAAGTAGCCTACACCAAATTAACACAATATGGCACAACTATCATCAGCCAGGTAAGGTAGTACGAAAGCAACATTGACACAATGAATGAATGGGCAACCAGAGAAGCACTATAATTCAGTAATGTGCGTGATATGAGATAGTACATTCATGCAGCTCAGTATGCAAAATTACCAGGCAGTTTTCCTTACAAAAATCAACATTGGCGCCTTTAACATTTTACTACCAGTAATTTTAGATCAGATACAGGTTAGATTCATGCCGATTAACAAAATACATGTTGATGTAAAAATATAGTGATATACAACAGGTACTTACATCAGCATTGGAGCACAGAGAATTCCCGCAAGATATTTTCCTCGAATACGATTCCAATGGAGGAAGTCTTCTATAGTTTAACCTTATTTTCTAAAAGAGAGATGGGTAAGAAACATGTAGAAAATATGATCAGAATGCTATAAAATTTCATGATGCGAGGATACGCACACGCTTCTTAGAATGGAGTTGACATTCTTTTGCTGGACTGGAGCGGACTAGTTCTTTGGCCACTGGAATCTGCTTATTATCAGTGGGAGTTGGGTTTCTCTGTGCTGGAGCAGTATCTATGAAAAATGGAGTTGGTTTATTATCTCCTGGCGTTTGGATCTTTTGCAAAGACCTGGTTTGTAACCCTTCAGATTCTAACATAGTCGTCTTCTCCTTGCATGCCTTATATAGAAGAATGGTGATTCAGTTATAAAACATGCTACAGCAGAGATGGAATAGGTACATAAGAATAGAAATGCATGACATATTGACATGTATTAACTCCATCAGGAAATAAATGGACGGGTCTAGGTGTATTTCAGTTCTAGATACATCCAGTTTTATCCATTTCTGCGACATTTAATCCGGACGGAGGGAGTATGATGTAAGAGGTAGGGATACGATAGGACAACACAGTAAAAAAAACACTGAAAAACCCACTGCAGAACCAAAGTATTCAAACCCACTGATATGAGATAGTACACTCATGCAGCTCAGGATGCAAAACTAACATTGTGGCCTTTAATCATACATTTTGCTACAACTAAATTTAGATCAGATAAAGGTTGGATTCACGCCGATTAACAAAATATATGCTGATGTAAAAATATAGTGATATACAACAGGTACTTACATCTACATTGGAGCACAGAGAATTCCTGCAAGAATCTTTCCTCATAAACGATACCATTGCAGAAATTCTTCTATCTGTTTAAGCTTATTTTCTAAAAGAGAGATGGGTAAGAAACATGTAGAAAATATAATCAGCATGCTATAAAATTTCATGATGCAAGGATACACACACGCTTCTTACAATCGAGTTGACATATTTTTGCTCGACTGGAGCGGACTAGTTCTTTGACCACTAAAATCTGCTTATTATCAGTAGGAGTTGGGTTTCTCTGTGCTGGAGCAGTATCTATAAAAACTGGAGTTGGTTTATTATCTCCTGGCGTTTGTATCTTTTACAAAGGCCTTGTTTGTAACCCTTCAGATTCTAACATAGTCGTCTTCCCCTTGCATGCCTTGTATAGAAGAATGGTGCTTTAATTATAAAACATGCGACAGCAGAGAGATGGAATAGGTACTGAAGAATAGAAAGGCATGACATATTGACATGTATTCCCTCCATCCGGAAATAAATGGATGGGTCTACGCGTATTTCAGTTCTAGATACATCCTTTTTTATCCATTTCGGCAACATGTAATTCGGACGGAGGGAGTATGGTGTAAGAGCTAGGGATACGACAGGACAACACAGCAAAAAAAATCTAGTTGAATGTAAAACTATATGCTAGCGGAATACGTACAGAAATAACCAAGGCAACATACACGTGTATGATTGGGAAAATAAGATGACATTGCAACAGAGCACTAGAACAGCACTTCAAAGTAAAAAAACACGGTATGGCAGACAGATGAAGCACATACTGATGAATAACCATGCATAAGATATTCAGAAGCATGATGTCCAAATTAAGCAGATGGCATTGCGATAGAGTAGAATGACAATACTTGAATTTGAAAACATGTTATCATGAATGGAATATATACTGAAAAATAGGAAGGCATGACATATTTACATGCATGATCAACATGCTAATCACATGGCATTGCAACAGAGTAGATACACTCCAGGACATTATATGCATGTTGTACCCATATCACAGGCCAAGTTAGAGCAAGGACCTTGTGGGGTGAAGAGGATTCATCATCTTTCTGCAAGTCTTCTGAAGAACTGCCTTTACATGTTCCATCATATTGGGTATCATTGACATCAAGTTTATTGGCCTTTACATTGCTCCGTGAGGTTCTTGTGGATATATCAGTGTGTGCAATTATATCTGACATGCATGAAAGACAACTAGTAGTTAGATTTATGTAAATGAGTTCCTGTAGGAGACGGCATAAATAGTAGGACTGGGGTTAACTAGCAGCAACAGGTATCATAAACTAAAGGGAGAACACAGATGAAAGCTACAGAATATGTATCGTTTGTACTTGAGATTAACTAGATGGCACACAAAAGTATTAAAGAACAACATATGTAATACTAGAAGTGGTATAATACTATAATCACCAGCCTGTGGGATAGCATTGGCTGATGGATGATAACTATGGAACAACGTTACCTAAAGAACAAGTATCTTACCTGAACTATGGAACAGCGTGAACTGCTGAACAAGACCCGTAAGAGATCAGCATGAATATACAGTGAAATGTGATGATCTATTTTCCGTGCTTAGATGAATAACAAAGCCATAAATGCTGCACACAAGTAAGATGAGGGTACAACCTATCTGGTTGCCATCCATAGGATTGAGCATCATGTGCTGACTTGTCGATGGCCCTGCAGTTGTTGTGGCTGTCCATGTCGGGCACGCGCATTCAATGCAGGGAACTGTTGAGTGGGGACTGTACCTCCCTTCTGGTGTATGCTTCCCTTGTTGGAGCAGTTGCGGTGAGTCGAAAGACGGTGTGTCTGAAGATGCAGATAACACATAAAGTTAAGAATGACATATCTCTTTGATCCGAAGAAATACACTAAGAGATCAACAGCAAGGTACGAGAGTGGTCACACGTCTGTTGACTGAAGACTAAATTGGGGTCATACAATTTTATTTTATTTTGGTACTGTCCGATCTACGCCGGATGGCTTGATGGCCGTCTTGTGCCTCCCGCCTGACACTGTTCGAAATCTTCCCCGAAGAGCCAGCGACCAACGGTAGAGCAGCCTGCCTCCGCCGTCCGTGGCCCCGTCCAAAACCCCGCTCCCCGCCCCACTGCACTGCCGTGGTTGCGCCGCCCCGGGGCCAATCCACAAAGACTCGCCGTCATCCAGATCCAGCAGCAGCAGTACCTTCAACCCACGCAACTCTAAAAGATAGCCATCTAAGCGCTTCTTCTGCGGCGAACTTGCGGCCCCACACCCTTACGTTAGACACCAGCCAACCGGCAGCCTAGGAGCTCCACAGCCTCGAGGGGTGCTGCTTCCCATTGGGAATCGATTGGCCCAGAATAAAAATTCAGACAACTAACGCCTAAATAAAGTGATTTTAGATGAGGGTGCGACCTATCTGGCGGCATGGTGAAGTAGGCAGGTCCAGCCGCCGAGTCGGTGAGGCCGGCGCGGTTGCGGTGGTGACCGGCGGCAGGGAAAGAGCAATGTCGCGACGGTCGACAGCTACGCAGAAGCAGCGCCAGGACGCTGGACGGATCCGAAGTTGGAGCCGCTCTGGCGCCGTGAACAACGGCGGGGGTGAATCGTCTCCGGTACGATTCACGCGGCCGTCGTCGAGGCAGTACCAGCAGCACGGAGTAAGAGGCACACGGCCCAGTGCATGACGGCAATTGGACAACATCTCCGGCATTAGGAAGGAGGGCGGCTGTGAAATTGGTGCGGTGGGGGCGCCATGGAGGTGGGGCTGAGGTTTCGCGACTCGGGAGAAGGAAGCTTCCCGGGGAGAAGGTGATTTGGCACCC
>NC_041386.1:740982146-741004311 GCF_002162155.2 Triticum dicoccoides | reverse complement strand
GGAACCATGTCTTACGGATGCATTTGTCTGAAATGTGAGGGGGCGTTACAGTTCTACCCTTGCCTATAGGCTTCTCGGCTTGGGTCTGTGTACTGAGGGTCGGGGATAGTAGAGTAACTTTGCTTCTCCCCAAATAGTGGGCGGGAGCAATTTCGGGCGAGGAGGGCGTGTTTTGAACTATAGTGGGCGTGAGTGAATTCGGGCGAGGAGAGCGTGTTTTGAAATAGTGGGCGCGAGCTATTTCGGGCGAGGAGAGCGTGTTTTGCCGACCATGGTTTATGAATTATTTGGCACATGTCATTTCGGCCGAGGAGAAGGCGTGCTTGGATGAAGTTACGAACCTACCCTTGATGTATAACAGGCCAATTGATGCGTGTCCCACATAGGACGGTAATTTCGCGTCTCCCATTTATTTGCTCGGGCGAATTCCACCGAGCAGAGAGGATGTTTAACAGTTCATTCAAATTTTGGGAGAACAAGCATCCACGTCTACCTTACCAAGTCGATTCGAATCAAATTTTGAAATATTAGCTTGCCACTTCTTTTTTAGATGGAGATATGATGCTCGGGAGTAATGTGTTTTTACATGCTCGTTGCTAGCGATTTACTATATGACAAATAGTTGACCCACTCAAAAACGCGAATCAAACCCAAAATGAAACATCTCGATTCAATGAACTAGCTCGTTCAGTAGGTCAAAATAGTGAACTAAATCCAAAATTGAACACCTCAATCGAGTAGCATGTTGTACTGTATTATAGTACTCCATGAACATGTTGAAAGTCAAATTAATGAAGTTGTTTGATATACGCATATATCCGTTCATGTGTGGATTGCAGACAACATGGTCTCCAATTTAAATATTTGAATGCAAGTTTATATCAGTCTTTGATGCATAAAACGCGACCTCCGATCCCCCTCTCCCGGACTCCTGTTCTCTCTCTCTCTCACTCTCTCGCCGACAATCTTCAATTCTGTCGCACGCATCCGACACAAAAACCTTGTTGGTCCCTCTCCCTTTCTCTCTCTCTCTCTCTCTCTCTCTCTCTGTGTGTGGGGGGGTGGGGGTCTTTCTAGTCCGCATTCATATATACACCATCTACAGGTCTCTCTCGCACACTATGTATGATACTCTAGCTAGTCCAAAGCTAGATATCTTGGGTGCACTCATCGTACGCACACAAATTCCTTGGCTCTTTGCCCGTAACTCTCTCACGCACCACTATGTCATCTCGGAGCTCTTCCCCTCCTCTCTCAAACTCTCCATCCACCTGGGTCACACATACACATGCATATCTCACTCGGACTCGATAGGCCCATCTAAAACTCTATCTCTCTCCATCGTTCTCTCTCCATCTCACACGCACGCACACACACACAATCTCATGCCCAGCTAGCCAAGTATGATGGTCTCTCACTCAATTGTAGGCACACGCAGTCCCCCCTATATGTATATGACTAGCTAATCTTAGTCTCCATCACAAACATGTGCATGGTCTATCTCGATTTCTCTCGGGGCATCTTTCTATCGCGCACGCACTCCCTCGATCTCCCACCCATATAGTGCCCTCACAATCTCGAGGGGATCTCTCTATCACAAACACACCCTCTCTCCCTCCCCATGCGTCCATGCCATCCATGTGTCCCTCTCGACCTTTTTTCCTTGTTGGCCAGACCTCTATTGGACATGTGCTACAGGGGTGTCTCTCTCCGTTGCAAACAATCACACACTAGCTATCTTCGTGTACCTCCTCGCCTCGCTTTTCCATCTCGAAGATGCAGGCGTGATATGTTCGCATAAGAAACGAAAAAACACACCCCCTCTCTAATTTATCGTTTGTTGTCAATTTCTCTTTCACACACATACTCTTTTTGCACACTTACTCATTCTCCTTCACACGCACTTGATCTGGCTCGACTGAGGCACTCACCTCCGTCCATAGCACATAGATTTATTGAGAAGTCAAACATCACAAAGTTTGACCATGTACGTGGAGAAAAAGAATTACATCTAGTACGGCAAACATATACCATTAGATTCACCATGAGATGTAGTTTTGTATGATGTATCTTTGGTATTGTAGATATAAATAACATTTGCGTAAACCTGATCAAAGTTTCCAAAGTTTGACTTCTAAAAAATTAATATGCACTGCATTATCGAGCGGATGGAATATCTCTTTCCCCCTCTCAGCTATCTGACGCACCACTCAGCCTTATCGGGGCTCCTCAATCTCTCTCAAACTTTATTGGTCAGTTTGGTTCGTGACCTGACCCTCATGCCTTGATGGTCGGTACTGCCTGGTGTGGACGTGAGATGTAAAATATTTCTGCCTGGCCAGGCTTGTGTGGTGCTGAAGCGTTTGGTTCATGCCTAGGCCAGGCAAAGCATCAAAGTCCCATCAGTCAATCCATGCATCAATTATTTAATGCTAATATCCATCCATGTTGTTGTTAGCCTCGTGGACGCACGACCAGGCACGGCCAGGCGTTCGAAATCGGTCGCTTGGGCCAGGCTACTTGCAGTGTCTGGAGTTCAGCCAGGCTAATTAAAGTGCAAGGGAACCCAGCCCAGGCGAGCTTTCTTTTTCACAGGGTAGCAACCAAACAAGCGTGCATGAAATCCAGCCACAACCCCAGGCCACGCAAAAGATGCTCACGACGCAAGCCAAACGGGCCTTATATCTCCCTAGTTCACACATACACATGTCTCGCTCGCGCTATACATATAGACCCATCCAACACTCTCCGCCCTTGTTCTCTCTCCATGTGACACACACCCCCTAAGTACCATAATCCCTCACTCCATCATAGGCTCTGTTTGGATCCATGGGTTATAGTTAGTTTGGGTTAGTTTGGAGTCAACTAACCCAAAAAGATCCAAACAGGAGGGTTAGTTTAGGTTAGATGCATCTAACCCATCCAAAAAAACTAACCCATCCAAGAGGTGCTTATTTGGGTTAGTTCTTCTCGGGACCACTAATAAACACTTTTTTCTCTCGCTCTCCCCGCAGCAGATCCCTCCCCACTTCCTCGAAGCTTCTCGTCCTCTCCCTCCCTCCCTCCCTCTCGCACCACCCGTGAAGGTGCCTCGCCGTATCCGCGCTCCATCTAACCCTGCCATCCAAACACCTCTTTACTTAGAGTTAGTTCAGGGTTAGAATCTAACTCTAACCTCTAACTGAGTTAGAGTATCCAAACAGGGCCATAGGCGCTAGCACTCCCCCCTCCTAAGTATGATTATCTCTTACTAGCCATCAGGAACACATGTATTGTCTCCTTCCATCCATACGTCTATCTCGATATCTCTCGGGGCATCTTCTATCGTGCACACACCTTGTCACTCGATCTCCCACCCAGTAGTCCCATCACGATCTCCAGGGGATCTCTCTATGACAAACATACACTCTCTCCTCCCCATGTCTGCATTTTCTCCGTACGTCTCTCTCGACCTCTCTCCCTTTTTTGTCAGACCCCTCTTGGCCACGTGCTAGGGGTCTTCCTCTCTCGGTTCCAAACAAACACACACTATCTCCTCACCTTGCCTCCGTTGTCGAAGATGCATATATGATATGTTTGCATAAGACACGCACGCTTTTTCTCCACTTTTATCGTGTGTTGTCCATGTCTCTTTCACACACGCACACACACTTTTTTCACTCTCTCTCTCTCTCTCTCTCTCTCTCTCTCGTCAGGGACTCTGTCACGTCCATAAGCATATGGATGTTTTGAAAAGTCAAACCTCAGAAAAGTTTGACTAGGTATATGTGGAGAAAAACCTTTACATCTGGAACGATCATTAGATTCATCACAACATGTACTTACTTCATACTATCATTTATCTTTGGTATTGCTGATATAAGTAATTTATTTATAAACTTGGTCAAAGTTTCAAAAGTTTGACTTTAAAAAAATGTTGTAACTACATTATCGAACGGAGGGAGTAGCTCTTTCTCTCTCTCTCTGCTATCTCTCACGGGCCTCCCCTCTCACTCGAACTCTCTATACCGACGGATTATGCGCTCACTGTGTCAGCGTATAGCTCTGTATATTGTTTAGTTGACTGGTCAACCAATCCACATGCTGCATTGTCAGCTCGTGTTCTGTATCTTGGTGTGCTAGCCCATGTGGCAGTGGGTGAAAATAAGTAAACTAGAGGCCCATCTGACACGCGGTGACGGAAACAAAGTTGAAACCACTCGGGGTAGCACCCCGCACGCTAGTAAATTGAGGGCACATTGACGACAAACTTCTTGCGCGCGAAGGACGCACTCGCGCACAATTCACCACTGCGCGGCGGCATGCACAGATGGACGCACTCGTGCACACCCAGCACACAACACACACCAGCACACGTGTACACCGGCGTCGCCGCCGGTTGAGATGGACGGCGAGGCAGCCAACAAGCGGAGGCCGCTCGAGCCAAAACCGCATCCGGCGAGCCTGGACTTCATCAGCAGCCTCCCCGACGACATGCTGCTCGTCATCATCGGCCTCCTCCCCACCAAATCTGCCGTGCAGACCGCCCTGCTCTCCCGGCGGTGGCGGCCCCTCTGGTGCTGCGTCCCCCTCAACCTCACCGTCGACAGCTGCCTCTGCGACGGGGATTGCAAACGCATGGCCGCAGTCTCCAAGATCCTTTCATCTCACCCTGGGCCAGCCAGACGCCTTGACATCCGCATGTTCAGTACCAACTGCAAGGTCCAACCCAAGTTCGACGAGTGGTTCTTATCCCCCGCCCTAGATCAGCTCGAGGAGCTCAGCTTTGAAGCTGGACAATGTCGCTCTTTGCCGCTGTCCGCGCTCCGCCTCACGCCAACGCTGCGCTGTGCCAGCTTCAGCTCCTGCTATCTTCCCCAGATTAATGCCGCGCCCGCCCTTCTTCTCCCTCCACTCAAGCAGCTCGACCTCTTCGACGTTGTCATCTCGAAGAAGGCTATGGAGCACCTGCTCCGCAGCTGTACTACGCTCGAGTACCTTCGTCTTGAGCAGATCCACGGGTTCATTGGCCTCCACATCGCCTCGACGAATCTCCGATGGATTTATGTGTCTTGCTGGCCCCGCAACAAGACATCAATTGGGAAGAGATCACTCCAGATGTTCCACATTATGGTCATTGAGAATGCGCCTTTCCTTGAGAGATTGCTTGTATCGGATCTAGAAGGTCCAACAAAAATCAGGGTCATTGACGCGCCGAAATTGACAGCGTTGGTGTACTCGTCTGCCAAATTCTCTGAACTCTTTATTGGATCCGTAATCGTTCAGGTACAGCACTCATCTTCTTCTCCGTCTTCTTGAAATTCACATTTTTAAATTTCTTCTTGATGTATTTACGACCGTCTTCCAGAAAATGATTCCCACAAGCTTGACCCAGTCCATGCGCACAGTGAAGATCTTAGCACTAAAATCTATCGGCCCCAATCTGGATCAAGTTGTTGGATTCCTTACATGCTTTCCATGCACAGAGAAGCTACTCATCGAGGTGAAACTTCTTTCCTATTAGTAAATGGTAATCACAACGTAGCTCAATTTTTTCGTAATTTTCCCAAATTACGATGACAAGTGTAGTGTTCAAAACTACATCTACGCACTGCACCGAAAGAAATGTTTTTAGTATTTTTTTCTCATGTGATCACATGCATCATTTTTATGCTGTACTACTATAGTAGCCTAGGCTAGTCATAGTGGAAAGTAACTTAGACTACTCCAGTAACTCTATGGTTACCCTAAGGGCAAGTACTACCTCCGTCCTGGTTTACTCTTCCAATTTTGTAGTATCAAAATTTGACCATAGATTTAACTGACAAACTGTTAATGCATGTCACTAAGAACTATATCCTTGGATTCGTATTTGAACATAATTTCAAATGGTGTAATTTTTAGTGACATGCATTGGCATTTTCTTAGGTAAATCTATGGTCAAAATTTTATACTAAATACGAGGTAGTATTCCCTCCGTCCCAAAATTCTTGTCTTACATTTATTTAGATACGGATGTATCTAACACTAAAATGTAACTAGATACATCCGTATTTAGAAAAATTTAAGACAAGAATTTTGGGGCGGAAGGAGTACAAAAGTGGGATATGTAGGCCAAAACATGTGCCAAATTCACTTGTGATGCATTTGGCATCGATGCCCCTCCATTGCGCACCTAGTGCCCCAATCTGGAGCACCTACTTTGCTCCGGTGCTAAATTAACTCACACAATGAAAAAACACTGCGTGCGAGAGAGAGAGAGGACTGAGGCAATAAAAAAATACTTGTTTGGGAGAGTGAGAGGCTGATGTAGTTGGTTTGATTGATTTGTTTATACATGTGGGTCTGTGTGCACAGCGGTGCCAACTCTCTCACATCGCGAGAGTGGTGCCAAAATCTTTTGATTTGACATCGATGCGTATTATATGGCATACTTTTGCGAAATATGGCATCGGCCACATAGTGGAAGGCAACAAATGCCCAAGCTCTTCACGTGATCCTAGTTAAACGAGAGGAAACAGAAACAGAGAGAGAGGGGGAGAGAGAGAGAGAGAGAGTGAAAAAATATCACTAGCGAGCCAACCCTATCGTATGAGCGAATGATATTGGTACCTCTTGATGACACTGCAATCTTATGCAGCCAGCTGCTCTACTATGTTCTCTTCTTTTGCAGATAAAAAAAGACCCGAAAGTGAAAAATGTGCTGCACTATAACAATCTCATCGAATGCCTTGATCTCCATCTTACAGAAATTGATTTGATCGACTACCGAGGCAGCACATCTGAGATTAAATTGGCCAGGTTCTTTGTTCTGGAGGCAAGTGTGCTCAAGGTAATGAGGTTTGGCGTTCTTTGGCGTAATAATGAATGGCGTGCTGATCACCGCAAGAGCCTAATCCTAAATGACAAAGTCTCCGCAGAAGCTGAATTTGTTTTTGAAACATCAAGTGGCCAGAGACTCGAAAACTTATTTGCCCATTAGTGACTTGTCATGGTGGTGGATTTTAGTTTGTACGATAACGTTGCATCCACCTAAAGTAACGAAAGTTCTTACGTGAACTTCCTAGTAATTCCCTCTTCCTAGGTGCAGCATTACTCCTAACATTTATAATATCAGAATGAAACTTATAATATTGCCGTGTCCTATTCCTGCGTTTTCAAAATCCTGCGAATCAAACAGGTCCTGAGTTGGTGATGATGTTGTGCCTCCCATCTTTTACCAGTAGCCGTTGGATCTTGATCTGACACATACAAACCAAGCTTCTCCATTTTTGCAAAAAGATGCCCGCACTTGTTCCCTATTTACAAACAACTCCTTGTCTCTCACAATCAGCCTTATCTCCTCCCCACCACATCTAGAAGGCCGTGGAAAAATCTGGCGCGATGGCCGCTGCCGGAGCAGTCCACCCCCAATCTTGGTGTTCCGTGCAATGCACGGGCATCTACGCACGGGAAATTATGTCGAACAGGGCTAGTTTTAAGTAGGCTAGCTCTACAGCCATGATGATAGTGAACGCAGACGGTGAGGCTGACTATGGTATGCCAAACATGGCGCCTATACTCAGGTGTCATCTCCGGCGCAGGGTCTTGTCACTTCACTGAGAGGAGCAGCACGTAATAATTTGACCAACGGGTAGTACAGTGCTAGTACTCCTAGGAGTACTACATTGGTAGTACTACTACTAGTACTAGTAGCACCACCGTCTCGATTTAGGAGTACTACCACGTCCATATGGATTTTAGTATTTGACTAGCAATATCTAGTAATGCATGTCACAAAAATGTACTACTCCCTCTGTAAATAAATACATGGTGTTTTATTCCTATCGGCGAGAGAACTTAATGTTTTCTTGCTAGCTAGAGTCTTAATAGGATTACATGCAATGAACTAAACACTGCATGTCATGTTTGGTAGTCTCAAGTCATTGAAAGCATGCACGGCCCACATCTCTCATTGGTTGATATGTCACGAAATAAGAAACAAGGAGGGAGTTAATGCACCGTGCCTAAGTGTTTTGGGATTATTTGGTTTTTGTAATGTGACTTACACAACATTTTTGTTTACATGCATTAACATTTTATTAGTTAAATCAAAGGTCAAAACTTGGCGCAAAATGCAAAGGGGACCAACAAACCAGTAAACATCAAACTTCTCTCATTTGGCCCCAACTAGAGGTCCGGTGAGATGACTATACTGCACCGGCACGGAGGGGGGCGCAGCTTCATTGACTTACGGCAACTGCCTTTGGGTGAATGACACGTGGGCCCAGGGGGTGGCTGGCCCACCTATCATACAGCCAAAGGCAGGTGCAGTAGAGGGCCGAGGGGTAGTATGAAATCCTACGCACCTACGCACGCTAACCAAGGGCAAGAGTGATCACTTGAATCGCAAGATCAGTTGACTAGTAGAAGCTAAGCTAGACCCATGGAGGCGATGAGCGCGAGCATCAGCCGGCTGTGCCAGATGGTCCACGATGCCGGCTTGCAGCCTGGCAACGAGGAACGTCTCCAGTTAGTATTTCTTGACGCCGGCAGGGCGAGGGGCCGCTTGGACGACAGCTTCGTCTCCTTGTTCGACGAGGTCCTCGTTGGTTTCCACGACAAGTTCACCATCGTCAAGAAGCTCGCGGACGACTGTGACGTAGGCCTTCAGCCGACATGCCCAGGATCTGCGATGCCCGCCACCCTCAACGGCCACTATGGTGACAACCTCTTCGACGCACTGCTGGTCCTGCGACTGCCCGCCGTCGCGCCGAAGAATGTCCACCTTGAGGTCGCGCTTGCTGCACAGCGCCTGGCGCAGCAAGACAATATGGACATAATCACCCATGTCTACGCGCATGCAAGAGGAGGACGATAGGACGCTGGCCTTCTTGGACCGCAGGGCAAACTTGGACGCACTGTTCAGAAGCACGTTGAGCTCGCCGCCACCGCCGCTGCTCCTCACACGTCGGTTGGTGACCCGGCGCAATAGGGCGTGAGGATGTCGTTGATGGATTCGTATGTATTTTTATCTTTCCGTCAAATGCATGTAGTAGTATATGATACTACAGTAATTATCTTACCTTTTGCATCAACTTCATAATTTTCGTACGTACTCCATGCATGAACGGCGCCAGAACCAAACTTCTCATTACTCTAGGCAAAATCGTTATTTTCTATCTATCAATTGCGCCATGGAGCAGAACCAAATTTTACAAGTTACGAGTTTAAAAGGAAAAGCCTGCCGTGTTCGCGTCGCACCCCCACACGGTTGGTCCGGCACGCCGCTCAAGCGGGAATGCGTGCAGTGTTGCATTTTCACTTACAAGTGGGACCATAGTTGAGCAAACCGACTATCGGCAAACCCCCACCCCGCCCACCGCACGATGGCTGAGAAAACAGGAGGGAGAAGAGATGGTTGTAGCACGGACTCCAAGAAAATTGGTGTCGGATGGGACTCGTGTGGGTGGCGTGTGCCGTAGTGCTAGAAGTGAATGCTAGTTATGGACCATGCCACTCCACTATATCGAGCCTATATCGAGGTACAGTACGTAGAACAAATTTCCTGCAGTCCGTGCTCAACACTCCTCTATCTCTCTTCTCAGCCAGCCAGTGGACGCGCGGAGCCCATTGTCTGTTTGCTCACATGCGGTCCCACATGTCCGTGAAAATGCAAGCGGACCCACTGAACCTGCACATCTTTCACCTCGACGTGCTGGTGATGAAAAACAAATCCAAGAAAGATCTTCGGTGGCCGCTTTTGGAGTTACTCAAGAGTAGTAAGATTCTATTTATAGTTTAACCCAAGATGCACATCTCGTGGCTTCAACTTATCAACCACCACTCTATTTTCTTTCATGACACGACCTGGATGCTGGATGTCCCACGTGTCGGCAAAAGGAGGAAGAACCCGACCAAATCTTCGGTTGTGCTCTCGGATTAGACTAGTTGTGCTAACTTAAAATTTTTATTATGTACTCCCTCCGTTCCAAAATACTTGACTTCCATTTGTCCAAAAATGGATGTGCCTATATACTGACAAATAGAAGGCATGTATTTTGACAAATAGAAGGCATGTATTGTGCAACGGAGGGAGTAGAATGGATGCAAGTTTTTGTATTGGGAAGAAGAGTACATCCATATATTGATAGAGCGCAATTTAGTAGATGTTCTATCACTTTTAGCTAGCACAGAGGCTATCGATGAGATTAGTGCACTTGTTGATACTCCTACTTGGTATGCGTGTTGCTGCTTAGACGCAGAGAAAAACGTACCAGAGGGAGTACTAGAATAGAGGCTAGACGTGAGACTAGATGCGAGGAAGCAACGTCTACTTCTTTACACTCGAAGAAGAAAGAAGCACACAAGATCGAGCCTCCGCAGATCAACAATGAATGCATCGAGAAGGCACTAATCCAACTTACAGGAGTAATAAAATGTATTCTTGTGGTTCTTGTTTTCTTTGGTCTTGCTTTTCTAGTGAAAATTATCGTTGGAGTTCGTGCAAAACGGAGGTCCGTTTGGGGTCGTGCGTTATAGTTGGCCTTACAAGTGGGACCGCAGTTAAGGAAACCGACTATCAGCAAACCCCCACCTCGCCCGCCGCGCGATGGCTGAGTTAGAGAAATGATGAGGTTGAAGAGATTGCTCTAGCACAGACTCCAAGAAATATGATGTCAGATGTAAGTCGTGCTGGTGGCGTGTGCCGTACTCCTGGACGTGAATGCTTGTTCTGGCCCATGCCACCCTACTACTCCTACTAGTTAGTACTATTATATAGTACTACTAGTATCGAGGATTCGAGGTGCTGGTTACGTAGTACAGTATGGATACAGTAAAAACACCCGCACGACACGCAAAGCATGTCAAGCTAGTACAAATAGTATACTATTATTGTTGATTGGCCCCATCCGATAACCTGTTGCAATGCATGTAAAATTATGTATTCGGGAAATATTTTTTTTTGCCTCGTTGCACCACTCACTCACAGAAGCAACTCGAAAGGCATTCATAAATTTAGTAAGTTTATCACGGGCATATCATTTTATTACATACAACAGGTCATCAACCCACATCAACAACGAGGATACATTATAAATACTAAAGTTTTCACCACACAACAAATAACAAGCAATAAAATGAACTTCAACTCAACCATTCCTCGGCGTTGGAAGCGCTTTCTTTGAACCACAAGTGATTCTCTGGGACGGGCCATCCATTGTCGATCTGGAGACCAACGCAGGACTGATCATCCAGGCTGAAGCGGCCTACTATATCAGTACCAGGGTAGGGAACCACACAAATGTCCGAGGTATAGACACAGTTGCTTCTCATAAATGGTAGTAACGTTGTGTCAACAACAGTTGGATCGCCTTTCACCATCATTGGATAGTTTTGTCCAAGGAAGAGCGAGTTTTCTCCAAGAATATCAATTCTGTACCAGGGAGAAGGAGTTGGCGCTAGCACACTAGTATCCATCCCGAATCCCATGCAACAGGTGTTGGAATAGGTCCGGAGAGTGCGACCATGGGAGACTACACCTGCTTCCTTAGCAGTAACATCATCAGTGGGCTGTATACACACGAAAAGAGGTGATCCATCGGAATTAGTTGCCAGACGCCAAATAGTATATGGGCGCTGCTCGTCCTCATGCTCGTGATCATCACCATCATCATCTCCCCCTTGGTTATAAAAATCTTCAAGCATAGGTGGTGGAATGTTCACAGGACCATGGAAACACAAGAAGAAGGCTGCATGAATGTGGATGAAACAATTATAATTACGGTTGAAGACAAACGTACCGAAACAACGAGGATGCCATGCAAAAATAGTGCCACGAGTGGTGGCAACAAACACAAGGCCCTCGTATTGAATTGCATCACAGTACTCATCCGTGTACAGAAACTGATTTTTGAGCAATATCCATCCAGTCAAACCACTAACGACGGCAACAAGCTTATCGAAGATAGCAACAACTTCATAGTTGTTGTAATTCCAAGAGCGGTTGGGGACTCGAGAAATTGCTATCTTCCGTAGAAGACAGTCACCATGATTGTATTTGAACGTGCGTACAATACCGGTGTGCTCAACCTCTGGGCAGTCTGCTGAGATTTTTGGAAGTGGAACCCGGTCACGAGTGTACACATTCACAAGTTCCCACTTGCAGTTGGACCTAATGTAAACAACCCAATCTCCATTTGCGCCTGCCCAAGCCTTGCCCTCAAGCGATGGCATCTGAACATCATACGTATCATTATCAAGCGACATCAACTTGCACAGGGCGAGGCCTCCGTCGTGACGGCGCCAGTCATCAGGGTCACGGCAAAGAAGATAGGGGAGATCAAACCGCTCCTTGACTCTTAGGTTCCTTGTAATGATGTTATTAGTTGAGTCGAGAATGGGCTTGAACGAACCTGCCATGCTAGCCGAGGTGATGATGTCGCACCAATCAATGAGTTCCTCCACCACGTCATCTTTTAGATCAGGGCAAGAATAACGGGGTCGTTTCCATCCTGTTCCCTCCATGAAGAAGACGATCGAACAATGGCAGAAGAAAGGGTGAAGGGCTGAAAAAAATGGAGGAGGGAGAGGAAGAGCGTGCGATATCAGTTCCAAATCGAGAGGGAAAGGCGAAGAGTCGGTGGACGGTTGCCAGTTTGCCACGGTTCACGAAGGGGCGCCCCGGCCTACACATCGGTTCGGAAATACTCCTACTACTCGCCGTTGTCTCACTGATATGTGGATCGGGACCACATGTCAACGAGACATGATGTGTAATTTCTCGTGCAAAATGCGATCTGGCTGCGTTGGCCCGAGGTGCCGCACTAGTTATCGGCCTTTATATTTTTAATGGCGCGCCGTTCAGTTTTGAAGCACGACTAACTGGTTCTGTACGCAGAGAAAATATAAACTACTCTACCACTACTCCACCTCCAGTACTAGTAGTATAAAGAAGATATATAGGCTGGAGCTTCAGCGCTTTCTTGCCAAGGGCTGCCCACTTGCTTCTCACACTACCACCCTCTCTCCAGATCTAAAAAAGACGGCCCCTCTCTCACTCCTCACCGGTGGTCACAGATCCTCCGGGGAAGAAAAGGCCGTCCTCTCAGACCTAGCGCCCGCGCGGGATCTCTGCCATAGTGTGTGCGGAGGACGACAACCACGAGTGAAGCCACTTCCTGCTGACCCTCAGGTATGCTACCTCTTTTCGAACCATACCCTTGTTCTATTGCCCCATCTGGCACGTCGTTGCATGTGGATCTTTTTCCACTCCACCATCTTCCCAATTTGCTATCCTCTACTCTACTGGCCACGTAGACGAAAACCATAATTTGCACTATTAAAGGAAACCCTACTTCATGCAGACTAATGCATGTCTGGGTTGAATAAGGAAAGGAAGGGAGACTGTACTGTCCAAGAGAGTAGGCATCGAACCCGGATCTTGGTCGAAAAGGGGAAAATCAGTGGCTAAGGAACGAGTCTCGTGTCTCTTGGTTGAAGAAGGGTAGAAAGGCATGACAACGCAATAGAGAATGACCAGGTCGATCAGTTTGTTGTCCTCACATAGGAAAAAGGTGGCTAAAGAGAACAAAAATGGGTCGTAATCCACATATGCTGCCTGGATATTTGTTGCTCTGGGCAACCATACCTCCCTCACCACTCTGCGTCCGTGGAGGTACATCGTACTGGTGCGCCCACTGTCCGAATGGGCCTCCCATGCTCTTATTGCCACTTTTTTTGCTGTTAGTATAACGCCTGCAGTCAAGTCAAGCAATGCTACCGCTAAAGTGATGCCACATTTAACTAATGCCGCTCTCAGTCTAATGCCATAGATAAATTTAAGCAGTGCCATTTAATGTCACTGGATCATTTCAGGGTTAGCTGTTGATTGTGAATGTATTAAAGATTTTTCAGCTAAGGCACTCTAATGCTGTTGCACAGCCAGTATACCAACGATGAAACTTGTTACTACCTTCAGATTTTTGCACTGTTAATGCTTATAGATTACATACCTCACTTTCATGAGATAAGTTAATTTTTTTGTACAGTGTCACCAAAATGCCAAGGCGCTGATGTCATTTTATTTTGGTTAAACTGCACATACAATTATGAAGACAAGAGGTAAGGTCAAGAGTGGGCACCTCCTCCTCCGACTATTCTCTTGATTATTAAGAGGAAAGATCAAGTTTTTATGTTTGATCGATTATCAAGATTGGGATAGCAATTTTTAAGGTCCACCCGTGGTCGAAATGATATTTACCTTGGAGATACATGGTTTGCAATTTTTTATACTGTCATTAGTTAATAATGCTAGTTACCTTCAGACTTTTGTATTTGGTTTAATGCTCATGCACAGCTAGTATACCAATGCTGAAACTTGTTACATTTACATTTTGTATTGTTAATTCTTATAGAAACCTTCCAGTGCTAGAGTTTATTGAAATCTGTTCAGTAAAACCATTGTACTGTACCCTGTAATAAAATAACTACTCCCTCCAGTCCTTTTTACACTGCATATTAGGTTTGTCCGAAGTCAATCTCATCCAACTTTGACCACGCTTATATAAAAAATTATAGACATTCACATAACAACACCAATATCATTAGATTCATCTTGGAATATATTTTCATATTATATTTATTAGATATTATAGATGCTAATAATTTCTAATATAAATTTGGTCAAACTTAGCAAAGTTTGACTTTCGGCAAATCCAATGTGCAGAGTAAAAAGGACCGAAGGGAGTACTCTACTGTTGCGCTAGCCACTGGATTAGTGTATATTTGTAGTATTCGAATGGTGTTGCATTAGCATATGGACATAAATAAAGTGTGGCAAGCTTTCCCAGATATGTGCTCAAGAAAACTACTACCTGTTTTTCTAAATACTAGACGTTTGGGTACTTTAAATTGAACCGCGAAAATGTCTTATATTAAGGAACAGAGGGTGTAGAGTTCACTCAAATTATCCCGGTAAAGCTAGTCACACCTTTGTTAAAATTAATGTTCATTATGTTATCGGAGGAGGTCTGTATGTTTGTCTCTAATGCCTATCTACTACATACCCGACATCATGATGTAATGTTAAGTCATTTCCTTTTGTACAGTGTAACTAAATTGTCAAGGCGGTGATGGCATTTTATTTTAGTAGAACTGCACAAAATTTGCTTAAAAGAAGAGGAAAGGTCAGGAATGGCTCAGTTTTTCAGAAAAAAACTATGTATGCCTTCCTGACATCAGCTGCTGTTGCTTTATTTATTCCTTCAAACAGGTGGTTAGAAACAGTCTTGCTACCTTTCCCCATTAAGAAATTGGAATGCTTATATTTGTGAGTCTATGCTTCAACTAGTGCCACTTTTATAGTAATCACACTTTCAATATCTATGCAAACAGGGATGCTCGATTTTAGTGGAGCTGCACAAAAAGTCTAACTGGTTCAACATTAGGAGCATGTTTTTTTTCCAAACCTTTATATCCAATTGGTGGCACTATAAGCTGTTCATTACGAAGGTACATGGTTTGCTACTATCTTGCTGCTCTTTTTGTACTGTCATTAGATAGTAATAATAGTGGTTTGCATGTGAATTTATTGGCAGGGCGGACCTACATTGGAGGTGCAGGACAGGATTCAATGATTGGATGCTCAATTTCGGTTGTATCAATTTCACCTCTTCCATCACTGCGAACACGGTGTGGTATATGTTTACTAGTTGCTTGATATTTGTGCAGACAGAGATGTCTGCCCGTTGCTATTTGGCAAACAAACAAAGTGTCCGCAATTTTGATTGAACTGCACAAGAGAATAGTATAGTCACTACATGCAGTGCCATTTGAAAATAGACACAAAGATTGGATAGTCACTTCATGGACTGCAGAAAAGTAGTATTGTACTATTTACTGGCCAACACTTGGTGCTTCATTGCTTTGGTCTGATTATACAATGGGCATCATTTTCCCTAAGTTAAAGTTTGTATTCCGAAAATAGTCTCGCGGTGTGATCGAGAGAAGACCAAATCATATTGCAGTGGATGTTCCTCCATCATGTGTGGTTCATTCTCATGGTTCCAGCTGTTGGTTGAAACCACTTACATTTGCAAGAGGAATTGTAGACTTCACAAACAAATTTGTCTTTCAGTCTGTACTGAATGTTGGCCAGGAGAAGCATCCATGTTAGTAGGAAGAACATGTGTTCTTTCTAGATCTTTGCTTTTGGAGCTACATATTTGTATATGATCTGTGAATCATTAAGATGCATTAACATGTTGATCTTATGTATGGGAATCGTACTAGTTAGTTTTAGTTGCGACGCAAGATCCGAAGTGGCTGATCTTTGCTTTTGGAGCTACATATTTGTATATGATCTGTGAATCATTGAGATACATTAACAGTTACTTATTTCTGTTCGCTCAGTGTTTACAAGTTACTGATCGATCACTAGCTAGCCTACAAATGCGCACCTGGCAGTTTTATTTGCGACGCAAGATGCAAAGTGGCAGTTTTTTGAATAAAAATGCCTACCTCTGAAGAAACTGACAAGCTACACTATCGATCCTACACGGATAAAAATGCCTACCTTTGAAGAAACTGACAAGCTACACTATCGATCCTCCACGGATAAATAACATATCACGCACGTACCTCCTTTCCGGTTTGCAGGGCTCAATTCAAGAAACGACCTACTCGATCCTACACGAATAAATAGCGGATCACGCACATACTAGTACCTCCTTTCCGGTTTGCAGGGCTTAATTCAAACCTCTCACTAACCAAGGTACTCCCTCCGTCCGGGTTTATTAGTCCCGTGAGCAAAGCAGCAAGACCAAGGCATGGCAATAATTAATGGCATGCAGAAGTTTAAGCCTAATTAATTCCAGCGATTTAAGTGGCTGCATGCGTGCCCTCGGCTGCGACTCGTTGCATGCTGCTTCGCGTACTGCCTGCGAGCGATTCTGAGTGCCTGCATGCAGCCGGTCGTAATTAAGGCAGCTAACTGACGCAAAAAAAGATACGCTTTAATTGTTGCGGGCTTTTCAAATCCGTGAAATCATTATTGACAAGGAGGGAGATGATTCGAGTGCACTCGTTTGACCGCCATGCCGGCATGCGACCCAGACGGGACGGGACGGCACAGTCATAATTTCAGTTTCCCTAGTTTCCCACGGCAAGCTGGCGCGCTAAGCCATTATGCATTGAATTCCGATGACCGTCGCGCTACCTTCCCCCTATAAGTACTGTTTCCCGGCATTCTGCAGTGCCACCGTGACCCAACTCGCCATATCCTCATAAGCCCCCACCAGCCCGACGTCGTTCGCCACGTCCTCCATGCCCCCGCCCGTCCACGGTAGGCGACGTCGGAGGCGGTCACCGTCGGAACTAGTGTTCGGTTTTTCACAGGAAGGCAGACAAAGGGAGGAGGCATTCTGTCTGTCTTTAGATGGCAATGCGCAGATCGAGGAGTTGTTGGAGCGCGACCGCATGGCGGAGGAGCATGAGTTGTTGGAGCGCGACCGCCTGGCGGAGGAGCAGCGTAACGCCGATTTGCGCCGCCAGCGGGACATGGAGCAGCAGCGCACCGACGCTCTGAGTCGCGAGCAGAGCGCCCGCAACTGGGCCGACTACATGGAGGCCGGCGCCCGGCAAACAGCCCTGGAGGTTGTCGGGCACGCACGCGTTTGCGACGCCGATTTTTACTACCAGCTCGTCAAGTGGGTTTCCCGCTTGGAAACCGAAGCTTCGGTGGACCACGCCGGCATGGAAAGGGCCAACGCACGAGAGCAACGCGCCCTATCGCACCTCTGGCAAGTCCGAGGCGAGGCGCAGAACGCCGGTGCCGGCGTTTAGCGTGTAGTTAGCTAAGAGTAAGTTAGTACTTGTCTAGTGGGAGTAGATAGTTAACTTGGCTATGATGGTTGTCAACGTGGAAGTTCAGTACTCTATATGTGGATCAGACCTGTTACTTTGCTCTGAATGTTGAACTTTTCGTTTGAATGTATGGAATGGGCTGTTATTTTTTTAAATGGGTTGTATTTGTCCTCCACGGGTTTAGAGGCTGACTTGTGGGCCTAGCAAGTTGACGCGTACACAATCAGGAGATGATTGTACGTGGAGAGGATGACAGCAGGGACCCGCCAAGGTCATGGCAGCACGCAAGCAAGTGTCTCCTTGTTTCCATCCAATAAAAAATGGCTCCTCCTAGTGGATTTCTGACATCTGGGTCCCATGCCATTGTCAACGTAGCCAATAAACTAGAGAATTGCACAACGAGCGGCTGACACCAGGGACCCAGCAGCTCGCCCAGTAATTTTTGTTTTGGGTTAATTTGATAAATGCCTCCGAGAAATGCCACTGCAATTTCCAAACTTTGAAAAATGCCATTTCTAGTGGCATTTTTTGAAGTCTGGAGTGGCGTTTTTCAAAGTTTGCAAACTGCTGTGGCGTTTTTCAAAGTTTGCAAAAATTGCAGTGGCATTTTTCAAAGTTTGGAAATTGCAGTGGCATTTTTATGAATCACCATAATTGGACTGGCATTTATCTAATATATTTTTGAGACGGAAGCAGGGTGTCAACTGGGCTGTGCGGGACACTTTGGCATGTCTAGACATCCATTTCTTTTATGTTTACCACAGACCAGCCCAGTAGTTTTTTTTCTTTTTGAAAATAGCTAGTCCAGTTTTTTTGTGATTTGTCAAGTAAGTCACTTTATCAGGCCTGTTGGGCTAGACGAGGAGAGCTTCATTCGGCTGGACAAGAAAACGCCCTATCAATAATGACAAATGGGCTGTACATTTTTAAAACACATCAAACCTGCAATTAGTTTCAAATATCTTTTTTTCATTTCGAGATTTTAAATTGCATTGATTTTTATGCGTGGACAATTTATTGGATTTTATATTGATATACATTTATTTTTAAAATCAGTCTGAATGTGACTCGAAATTTCAGGATTAAAAACAGTTCAGACCGCACTGACATATACAAAATTTCGTATAATTTTTTAACCGTGGCCACAATATGGGCTGTAATGCTAACAAAAAGAATATGGGCTTCAAAAAAACCCGTAAGAATTAGCAAATGGGCTGTAAACTATTTGAAATAATGGCAGATGGGCTGTATGCTGTTTTCCACAGATTTGGGGCTTTCCACAGATGGCCCGTATACTGTTGGATGTCCATCCAACGGCTGTCGTGCTTCTTCAATCTCTGCTCTTCCTGCTCCAGCCGTTCAAACAAGCGCCGGCGGGACTGCCTGCTCCCTCCTCCCCGCGGCTGGCTGTGCTGCCGTGCAGGCCTCACCGCCCCACCGTATTCCCATCGCTGGCCTAGCTATCCCTCTACTCACCCCCAGTCCCACACATGCTGTTATTCTCCCGCGACGGCAGACGAACCAGTAAACCCTCGTACTCCTCCAAGTGGGAAATAACTGCCGAGTATTCCCTGGCTCCGTGTCGCTCCCTTCCTAGGCCTCGCCGTCGTCCACTGCCCTGGTGCTCTCGGTGCGGCCTGGTCAACGTGGTCAATGAACGACATCCATCGGAAGTGAAGTGTACGTGGAGAGGCTGACAGCTGGGTCCCGCAAGGAAATGCCTCCTTATTACGCGCAAAATAATGATTCCTCCACCTGACATCTGGGACCCACCGAAAGGGCCTCTGTATTTCACGAAAAAAACGTTACCGCCGCTGACAGCTCGGACCCACCAGCTATATCTTCGCAAGGAAGTGCCTCCTTATAACGCCCAAAAAAAGAATACCCCCTGCTAGCTGGGACCCAGTATAGTGGGCCTACTAAGTTGACGGGGACGAAGGGCTTTGTCAACTTAGTCAATATGCACGATTCTAGATCGACTGACCGTATGATGTCCATCCAACGGCTGTAGTGCTTTTTCAACCTCTGGTCTTCTTGCTCCAGCCGCCCAATGCAGCGCCGATCGTGCCGCCTGCTCCTGCCTCCCGTGGCCGGCTGTGCTGCCGCGGAGGCCTCACCACCCCCATACTACTCCCACCGCTGGCCAGGCCATCCCTCCACTCCACTCACCCACACCCCCTGTTATTCTGCGGCGACGGCAGCGCAGCCGAACCAGTGAACCCTCGTACTCCTCTCCGTGTGGGCATCCACTGCCGCGTCTTCCCCGGCTCCGCGTCGTCCCCTTCCTAGGCCTCGCCGTCGTCCACCGCTGTGGTGCTCTCGGCGCGGCGTGGTTAATGTGATCAACGACCGAATTCCATCGGAAGAATACTGTACGTGAAGAGGCTGACAGCTGGGTCCACGGCAGCCGCAAGGAAGTGCCTCCTTATTACGCGAAAAATAATTATTCCTCCACCTGACAGTAGGGACCCACCGGACGGGCCACCAGTATTTCGCAAAAAAAATGTCTGCCCCTGACTGCTGGGACCCACCCGACGGGCCACCTTATTTCGCGAAAAAAACGTTCCCCCTGCTGTCAGCTCGGACCCACCTGAAGTGCCTTCTTATTACGCACAAAAAAATGAATACCCCCCAGCTAGCTGGGACCCACCTTGGTGGGAGGCTGACTTGTGGGCCTACTAAGTTGACCGGGGCGGAGGGCTTTGTCAACTTAGTCAATATAAATGATTCTAGCTCCAGTGACCGTACGATATCCATCCAACGGCCGTAGTGCTTCTTCAACCTCTGGTCTTCTTGCTCCAGCCGCCCAAAGCAGCGCCGGTCGTGCCGCATGCTCCTGCCTCCCGTGGCCGGATGTGCTGCCACGGAGGCCTCACCGCCCCCTACTATTCCCACCGCTGGCCAGGCCCTGCGGCGACGGCAGCCTCACACCGCAGCCGAACCAGTGAACCCTCGTACTCCTCTCGGCACGGGCTTCCACTGCCGCGTCTTCCCCGGCTCCCCGTCGTCCCCTTCTTAGGCCTCGCCGTCGTCCACCGCCCTGGTGCTCTCGGCGCGGAGTTGTCAACGTGGTCAAGGAACGATTTTCATCGGACGTGGACTGTATGTGGAGAGGCTGACAGCTGGGTCCACGACCGCAGCAAGGAAATGCCTCCTTATTACGCGCAAAATAATTATTCCTCCACCTGACAGCTGGGACCCACCGGACGGGCCACCGTATTTAGCGAAAAAAACGTTTCCTCCTGTCTGCTGGGACCCACCAATTACATCTTCACACGCAAGGAAGTGCGTTCGAAAAAAAACGATTCGCCCCCCTGACTGCTGGGACCCACCAGCTACATCGTCGCACGCAAGGAAGTGCCTGACAGTCGGGACCCACCTGGTCGAAGCGTACGTAGCGTTGTCACTCTGGTCGTGAACGTGTACGTACATACTGGTCGATGTAGAGGCGCACACGTGTCATAGATGTAGAGGCATGCACGTGTCGTAGTAGAGGCACGCAGGTAGCATGTACACGTACGTACAGCGGCGAGGGTGCAAGAAATAAAATACGGCCACATACGTACATACGGGCAGGGTCTCGAACGCCTACTCGCGCATATGTACATGGCTGGGTTGGAACGGAGAAACAGCGTCGTCGTCATGTTCATGGAGAGCCAACCGGCTGGGTCGGAACGGAATGCGTAGTCGTGTTCATCGGGAAGGCTCGGACGGAACATGTGATGGAAACGAGGCCTGGCGTACCGCACAACAGAGGAAACGGCCTTTTGTTCGACCGGCCACGTTCGAAACGGGGTCCTGTTGATCGGGAGGGGCCTGGCGTACCCCAAAACGGAGGAAACGGACCTCCTACGGTCGAAACGGGGGTCCTGTTGATCGGGAGGGGTGTGGCGTACCGCAAAACGGACGAAACGGACCTCCTACGGTCAAAACGGGGGTCATGTTGATCGGGAGGGGTGTGGCGTACCGCAAAACGGACGAAACGGACCTCCTACGGTCGAAACGGGGGTCCTGTTCATCGGGAGGGGTGTGGCGTAACGCAAAACGGGACTCCACGGGATACTGTTCATCTCCACCGTCGACCTCCTCCAGCCTTCACGGGCTACCGTCGACCTCCTCCAGCCTCCACGGGCTCCTGTTCATCTAGCCTCCACCGCGCGCTACTCCACCGGCTACTGTTCAACCACCCCTCTCCACGGGCACCCCTCCATCGTCTACTGTTCATCCAGCCCTCCACACCACGGGGTCCTGTTCAACCACCCCTCCACCGTCTACTGTTCATCCAGCCCTCCACACCACGGGTTCCTGTTCATCCAGAGGCAACGCCACCTCTCACTGTTCA
>NC_041386.1:740965583-740981849 GCF_002162155.2 Triticum dicoccoides | reverse complement strand
TTTAGTTAGCAACAGTAGCGAAGGAATCACTCCATCGGGTTCAGTTAACAGCCATCGATCGATCGCTCAGGTTCAGTAACGCGTAGCCTGCAGTGCAATCGCTCGGGTTCAATTAGAGCCCAACGCCTCGCTCGGCTTCAGTTAGAGCCAACGCCTCGCACACACGCGCGTACGTACGAGAGAAACGCGCATCACTACGCCCCCGACCTCCCATCGTAACCGGCAACTCCCCGAAATTTTCCTCCCCCTCGCTTCTATCACGGTTTTTTCCGTCATGGACGGCCCAAAGAATGTCATGCAGCTGCGTCTTCGGCCCGCCCAGGACGAAAAACCCATTTTTTGTCATGATTTTTTGTCATAGAAGTAGGAGCCCACCACATCTATGATGATACCGGGTTTTGTCACAATTATCGTCATAGAAGTGTCATATGTATGACAAATTTTTTTTCGTTCGGCCCAAAATGTCACGGATGTGTCTTTTTTTTGTAGTGATATGAGAAAGGATTCATTAGTGTCTTCTATGGATAAACGGCAGCTAGCTAGCCGACAGAGTCATGGAAATTCTGGGAAACCCCATTCGAAACAGCAATTGAATTTCAACTGGTACCCAAATTAAATCAGTCGTCAGAAACTAATCACAGAAAAAGGCTGAGCTGGCTAAATACACCGAAGGATTTTTTTTCTCAAATTATTTTACCTATTTTTGTATTCCAAATTTGAGAATTTGTTTAAGAGAATATTCCCATTGGTTTCTCTCTTTTTTTCCCCACTCATTTTGCTTGCAACATTGCCACTCGCATAGCCTCGGCATGCCCAGCAGAAACTCTGCTAGCTAACTGGATGGATGGTGGTGAGCTTCTTCAGGTAGTGATCAGGTCATCATTTCTTACATCCAGATACAGGAACCATCAAGATGGTAGTGCCAATCAATTTGCAGAGCAGTTCGCCACCACACCAAAAGGGAAAGCCAGCAGCGGTTGGTCAGACACAGTTAAGTGCCTCTATGATGTTCGAGAGAGAAAACTGTATATGATGACACAAAGCCTCAAGATCGAAAGCAGCAGGCGTTGTAGCTTCATATGGAAGTGCTCATTTATAGTACACGAGATAAAATAAACAGAGCAGGGAATGAGCAACTAGAAAGACCTTCCAGAGCACATGCCCTGCAGATCGGAGGTAGCAGACCAAGAAAAGTTTCATCATGCAAGAAGAATGGACATGGCACGCAAGAGATAATGGTTGCAGTCACGACATCACGTACAATCCCAAAGTACGACATACTCTAGCAGAGCGTAGCAGGACGGGGACGACAATGACAAGATCCTAATCACACACTACTTTTGGCAATTGTTCAGCCAAGGAATCATAACAATAAGAAAAAGATAACCGACAACACAATTACAAAACACACCGTCGGTGACAGTGGCCCCAGAGGACAGGAGGTGGTGGAGTTGTGACTTGTGAGATACATACAAGTCAACAAATACATACAAGTTAACAAAATCCAACTGTGATTCATTCAACAGGGCTGGAACTAATCTGAGTCATGAGAGGACGGACACGAAAACAGTGGACGAGCCGGTGAGCGCCACGACGTGGAAAGCTGCACCATGGTTCCAATGTTCATGGCGAGTGGCAGCATGAACTACATCATCAGCACGCATGTGTCGATACCGCGTGCACCATGGTGATCCCGACCACCGGCAGCGCCACGGGCTCGTTGTAAGCACGCACACAATAACCATGTGGTTCAGCACCGACTGATTTCCACAGCCCCACAGGGCAGATCTCATGATCAGGGTGAGTACAGACAAGTGTCTTCCATGACGACATGATCTGTCTAAATAGTGACTATCTACGGTGGTAGCACCCTACGTTGAGGACTGAGTCAGGTTTCCTCCCAGGATTTCGTGCCATTGCAGCAATGCAAAGAGATCAAACACTGGACACTGAGTGTAGCTAAATAGTTACTATGTCCATGGACGCCAGAAATTATGGTGTGCAGGTAAAAGAAGACATAGATCAGTGGATTCTTATCTCACCCCAACAATTCGAGAGGATCTTGGATGACCAGCTACTTCAGCCATGGCACTAATCGAACTATCTACCAGGATGCAGTCAATTTAGTCAGAAGCCCCTTTCCGCTTGCAGTGATAAAATGTTGCAGTTTGTTAGGAAGAGACCTACTGCACATATAGTCGGCGGCGCCATGAGCTCCTTGACAAGCTGGTGCATGGCCTTCTTCAGATTCATCCAGAAGCCTCTGTCATTGTTGGCGATCTTGTTCTCGCACGGCGGCAGGATGGATCCTCCATTCCTCCTGCAATTATGTCTGAGTCATTTTCTCTGAACTCTGAATATGTTAGCAATACCCACGACCATGAACACTTCCAACCTGGTTGTTAGAATAAATTCGAGGCGCTCCTTCGATCATCCGAGGACCAAGCAATCACACAAGGACGACACCGAGATTTGTTAACGAGGTTGACTACGGACGCTCCTCCTCGAGATACCGCAACACCGGCCATCCGGACGCCGGCACAAGCCGCCAGCACCCACTTGCGAGCCTGTCGCTATCTAGTCGTCATGGGTTACAACGTGGGGTACCTCCTCATATATAAGAGGCAAGGGTACAACGTGAAATCATGCTAGTACTTGGGATGTTGGCACGTTAAGTGAGATTTGTTTGAAGAAAAAAAAAGGACCGAGTCCTTGTATATAACACGGACAGGCAGGCAAATCAGTCAGCGTAAGGGAAAGATCCGTCAAGCGATACATATCCATTGAAACTAGCAGGGACAATGACAACGCAAAAGCTAGCATTGCAAGTTTTGTGCAAGGGAGCTACCACGTGAAGATCAAAGGTTTCTTTTGGTTGGAATTGCTATTAGTACGCGGAGGTTGTCCGTGTGCTTGGGGCATCGCGTGGAAAGCTTGGATAATTTTTCACGGCGCCAGTCATACGAAGAACAATGACGCCATTGGGCATCGGGTTTGAGGTGGAGAAGTTTAACGGAACTGAAAACCTTGAGTTATGGCAGACAAGGGTGAAAGATTTGTTGGCACAATGGAAATGCTTCAAGGCATTGCGGGACGTCATGTCAGCTAAAATGGAATTATCAAGTGATGGATTAGAATTCGTGGAAGATGATGGGAGCCTTGAGCGTGCCGTGCAGCCGGAAAAGTTTGGCTGGGTCGGACTAGACAGTCTGACGGATCGACACGAGTCGTTTGATACAAAAGACGGTGGTGGGATCGGCGACAACGAGATAGGAGCGTGATGCTGATGGTGACTGACTTCTGGGGCGTGGAAACACGTGGTGCAAGCCTGAGGGTTTGTGTGGCTTTGACAAGACAATGGCGCAGGGTTGATTCAGACGGTGAACACGAGAGCTTGAGGTCGACGGTGTGCGAGGGTGGACTGATCATCTACCATGGAATCATATTGAAGGTGGAGCTGGATTGAGGGGCTACAGTGTAAGGATCCAGAGAATCGAAGCCTATTCAGCGGGAAAAAGCGAGTGACACGTAGTTCAGACTGGAGCCCAGTGGTCTGATGAAGCGTGAAACTCGTCATCGGTCGGTGATGATCGATGGTACTCTGCAGTAGGGGTTGAGTGGTGTGGGTTCGCGACCCTTGAGACACGACCGGGACAGCGGAGGCTCGACACAGTAATAGCGGCGAGGCGTGCGGCACGCACGAGGCATGGAGACGGGCCAGGGCTCTGGTGGTCATACATGTGGTGAGACAACTATGAATTTGACTCGGGGTGACTACACGCAATGGTGAAATTCCTTCAAGTTTCAGTCAGGCGGTCAAGAAAGGAGCGGTGATGTTGAGTTTAGGTAACTCTTATGTGTGACACTCAATATGTGAGTTGTTCACTTTCACGCAGTTCAGTGATCAGTCTGTGATGGCGTTGGACTGATACTCTGAAAATTGAGAGCACAAACTAGACTAACAAGGAACTTAATTTTGCTCAAGTGTTGACTGTGATCAAGAAAAGGAAGGACTACAAGTTGCAAGTGGAGTCACATCGAGTCTTTGGAGTAGCAGCGGTACTCACAGGATAAGCTCAAGTCTAATGTATATGAAAGTTTGACACACGGACGAATTCAAGGTGGTGGAGAATATTCGCCAATGTGGAGTTTGTTAGAGTTGTATCGAATATTATGTATAAGGTAGGTTACAGTTAGACTATAAGTTGTATTGTGTTTATATAGGATGTGAAGTCGTGTCCTAGTACGACACTTGTATCCTAGGCCTCTCATATATAGCGGGGGTAGACACACGACGTAATCTATGCCAACATAATAGCACCGGAACGCAGGGGAAGCCGGTCGCTTGTACCGGTGTCCAGGGCGATCGGGTGCGGTATTGTAGCGGTGTCATGGAAGGAGCGTCTATAGTCAGGCTCCGAAGATGTAGCCATATCGATGAACCCCGTTAACAAATCTCGGTGTCGTTATTGTTTGTGATTGCGTGTTCCTCCGTGGATCGACCGCGTGCCTCGAATTTATTCTAATACTGGTTCACCTCATTGTGTTCGTCCCGTCTAGCGGACCCTGCGAGGGTCACTTCCTCATCGGCGCGGCGTGCCGATTAAATATGTGATTTGAATCCCTCGAGATGAAACTCGTCGCTGCCGGCTGGGCACTGTCTCTGGACTCTGGGACCGCATCTTGTGGCACGTCCATATAAGCCGGCCACCAAGCTGCACGCAACCAGGAATGTGTTTGCTTTGTTAAACCAGCCCGTATGATAAATCGATTCAGGGCCTACATAAATGAGTTTCATAGACATTTCACTCATAGCACCAGCAAGAGAAATAGCATGGCTGTTTGCCTTCCATACTTGGACTAAGTGCACGCAGCAGCATACTGCTCAGACATGATAAATAAATAAATTGATTTTATTAAAGGAGATTAAAAAACCCTGCCTCTGCATCAATCGATACATACAGCCATCTTTATTTATTATTCAACAAAGGTCTAGCAAGAACATACATCAAGCCACCCGAAACTTGATACTGTGGAGTGCTCTCACCGCCCATATCTAAAATCAGTGTCGTCGCCGATCCATCCACAAAACATATTAGAACGAATGTCCGGTGCAGCAGACCTAAAGTATACACCACATCCACATGTTTTAAAAGCCGCCATCATCATCGGACCGCTGACCCATCTTCGGGAGAGAGATCCGCATCAACCTTGTCAGTCCGTCCATTCGTCGACGCCACCACGGCGCCACTGCCCTGCACTCGTCCATCCAGACGCGAAGATTCTAGAGGATCTGTTGTGTGTAGCATCTGCCGACCAGGCATGACATAGCGTAGCACCTGCCGGCCAGGCATGACTTAACATCTCCACCAAAGCTCCGTGCAAGATGAATCCGCTGCACCACCTGCCTCTGTCTTCCAGCGTTGCTCCACAAACGATGCTCCCAAGAGAGAAACGACACCACAGTACCATCATCGTCCGATCTGGAAGAACAGATCCTAGGGTTTTCCCCAGAGCAGTACGAGTGGGTCGACAGAAGTTACACGATGATGCCTTCATCAAGGTAACGGCGCAGAACGCCGCCATCGCCTGCCATCGGCTCAGTTTTCACCGGCAACTCTGTCTTCTCGACTCACAACGAGGACTAGGATCTCGAGATGTAACCATCCAGCCTTAGGCCGACCACCTCCCACCAAGGAGATGTCCACCACCACCGGCTGCACCGGCCAGATCATATCTGACCATAGGCACCGTCGAACAATCCACCAGGCCCTCCACGCTGCCGCCGTCGATCCGACGCCCGATGGCGCGCCGTCGCCAACCTCAGCCACCGAACCTTCCCGGTACAGTGAAGCACCATGCCTGCAGCTGCCACCGCCTGAGGCGGGGCCGGCCAGCACGCTGCCGCCTGCCGCAGCCATCACCGCCGCGCCACATAGATTGGATCAGCCGCGCCACCACGAGTTTAGGGGCACCGCACCACCCCTAATACGCTGGAGAGAGGGAGTCCCCTGCCACCGCCGTCGGCCTCCGGGCTTAGCCTGGCGGCGGCCTCCGGCGGCGGCGGAGGAGGGGAAGAGGAATATTGCGCCCCCGGCAGCTAGGGTTTGGGCGCCGCCCGAGTCCCCTTAGTGGGGACGACGCAGGGACGATGTGGCCTTCGACCCGAAGCTTCAAATCTCTACTCCTAATAGAGCAGTTGGTGAATAGTCCGCCGGTTATTTTTCGCTGGTTTTATTTCGCCTCACCACTTTCTTTGGTTTTATTTCGCTGGTTTTATTTCGTCTCCCTCCCACCTGCCTTTTCGCTTCACCACCCACATAAACCCATCAGATTAGTTACCATATAAAAAATAAATCGCAATCAATCAAGTATTGATGATCAGATTAGTTACCATACAAAAAATAAATCGCAATCAATCAAGTATTGATGATCAGATTAGTTACCATATAAAAAATAAATCGCAATCAATCAAGTATTGATGGGATATTTCCTTATATTGATGTGATTTTCCCTTTCTTATCAGCAATCATCTCTACTGCCTAAAAAAATGCGTAGCTTTCCTTTTCCTGCCAACCGGCCGCGTCCCGTCTCCCTACATTCGCCCTCATTGCTCTGCCTCCCGCACGGAAAAAACCCTCTCGTTTGACATCCCCCAAACCCCGCACGATGGAAAAACCCAGCCGCCTGCTTCCCCTCCTCTCGACCGCTCCATACGTTCAGATCGCGGCCCCATCCCCATCCTCCTCTCACGTCACGACGGCCGATGGACTGCCGCCACCACCCTCCTACTCTCTCGCCGCCGCCGTCCTCCCGCTCGCTCACCGCCGCCGTTGCCAGCAATCCCGGCGAAGGCGCCGTTGCTGCTATGTCGCCTCCTTTCCCCATCCAAGCCTGACCATGGCAACGGCGCCCTCTCATGTGTCCCGCGGTGAGGTTTGGGGAGGCGCGACCACAATCCAGTAGGGATCTCACCGCGGACCCGTCCGCTAGGATGGGTGCTGCCTCCGTTGCGAATGGGATCGAAGGGAGGGACTACTTCGTCGTCAAGGTCGGCGAGGCAGCGGCCGATTGGGAGCCCGGTTGTGAACATGGGAGTTCGTCCCCATGGAGGCGGCGGCCATGGAGATTGGATGTGGAGCAACCCCACTTGCCGGTGGTGGAGGCTTGCCGTCCATGTGATCCTTTCTTCTCCCGGTATCCCCATTCCTTGCCTCCCATTACAAAGCGAGCATGAGTGAGAGCAGGGGCTGATTTTCATCAATTCATTTCTCATATTTTTAGTTGCTTTTTTGAGATTATACAAGATACTCCCGATTTGTTTTGTCAAATTACTTGGATCGTCTTATGGAATTGACAGCCATCGTATTTTTCACCTCATGTTATTTCTTAATCCTTGTCCCACTAGGCATCCACTACATGTTTGGTAATGACGTGATGTTGAGGCGGCTAGGAGAAGATCAGCAGCCAGATCAAGGGCTATCGAGATGGATCTGGGAGCCAAGCAGTAGTTTTTCTGTTAAATTTTGGTTATTATCTTTTCTATTGTGACGATTGTGGGATGGTTGATTTTGACTCGGTGTAACATTTGCATTTGTTTCCCCAGCTTGTTGGCGTAGATGCGTGGCACTGCGGCAACTAATCAAGAGCGAGGACAGTGCACATCAGAGCTAAGCTGAATGTAGCGAGCCAACCACGAATTGGGTATGTTCACACGAGGGATGGGAGAGGAGAGGAACATTAACATTTTTCATGATTTGGATGAAAATTTCAGTTCGTAGTTTCTCCGTACGTGGCAACACACTAGCGGTACTCATGGGCTTAGGATGTAAGTAGCGCCAGCAGAATCAGTAGGTTGGATGGGAAGGCGGTTGTTGCCCTTGTCCCTTGGTGCTAGCGTACCGTGGCGGCCTCACTAACTTGCTCATTGCGAATACGAGTTCGTGGGGTCGTGAGTTGCTGCAGATTTGTTTTTATCACTTTTTACAATATTTATTGATGTATCCCTAACTCATCGAGTCATTTTTAGCTTTGATTTCCCATATACGTCAGCCTAAATATCCCATGGTCAGAATATTTGCATGGTTAGTGGACATTGTCCCTTTCTTTCTAATGTTTAGTATTTTATATTGCCGATAGAAATAATTTTATTCGCTTGATCTAGGAAGTGCACATAGGTAGGTCAACATATTTTGTAGCTCTTTCAGATGTAAAAGCATATGTTGCATAAGAAATTATTATCTTCCAAGCATACTCACATTTCATTAACAAATAGGGGGAGGTTCAGACTTCAGAGCAATGATAAAAAGGTTTATTCCTCACTCTTTTGTTGGAATTTTAGTTCCAAGTTAACATGATTTATTATCCGCTTCATAAGTCATGCATTTGCTTAATTAGGTGATAAGTAGAGCAAAAAAAAATTGATCATGTTATTGTGGGGTTTGTTTAAACTCTAGCATAAGGAATTCTGGTTTAAGAAAAGAGACTTTTGGCTTCTTTAATTACAAATTGATTGCAACATCGTGTTATTATGTGATTTCTCACATCTGGTTATACTATTTGTGAAGACGTGCATTGCACCTGCACTTGGAAGCGGGCCTGTGGCCCGCGCCGGACGGTGCCGACGCTGACCCGGGCCACCTCCTCCGCGTATTCTTGGAGCTGTGGCTGGCCGATTTACATGAAATTAATTCCTTCAGTTCTGGTGGCAAATATAATACACATAATCCATATTATTATGCACTAGCGTGTGTGTGTGAAATAGATGAATTATGGTCTCGTACCCAATAAGATGGATATGTGTGTGTGTTAGAGAGAGGGGGAGGGGGAGAGAGAGTGAGGAAGAGGGAGGGAGAGAGTGTGTGTGAGGATTTGATGGTAAAAAAGGTCGTCAATGTCGTAATATTGAACTCTTAAAGTTAATGTGGCTCCGGGCAACGCACGGACGTTCTTCTAGTAAATAAATAAATTGATGCCTCGCATGGAAACTGCCGTATACGAACCGGTGCTCATATCACACAATTAGCACAACCCTTCCAAACCGTAATGATATATAGCTCAGACACGTCGTATGTATATAATTAAAGTGCTCATTCATAATACACGAGACAAATAAATAGAGCAGTAAATGGTCATTCATAATACACCATGGGAACTGTGAGATGGAGTGCAAACATTGATAGGGTACTCTTTTTTTTGAATTCACATTGATAGGGTACTTGAAAAATGAACAAATACTTGTTAAACGAGATATTGTGCACCTCCTAGGTCGCACCAGCTACATGACAATGTTCTGTTATGTTCTAGTGTACCCCAAGATAACTCTCCATCCGAGATAGCTAGTTAGTTTGAATTGGTTGTAATCTTATGTCGCTAGTCTATCTCTTTCTCTCCAAGTATGCAATCCAAACTAATTGTACGCTATACCAGAGAGTTGCAACCAAGTCGTCGCCCTAGGTAGGGTACCACGTTCCTCAACATGGTATACAGAGCCTAACTCTTTTCATCTAGCGTTCCTCCTCCTCCATCGCACCTCCTTGCCATGGCCTCCTCCAGCGCCTTCTCCCCCAGCCTCTCCGGCCAGATCACCAAGCGCCTCACCCGCACCAACTGAGGGGAGCTAGCTTCATCCGCTATGTCAATGTAAGCATGGCGGAGCCGGCCAAGATTGTCGTCAGCAAGGACAAGGATGGAAAGGAGGGAACCATTCCCAATCCACTTCATCCCATCTGGATTAGAGAGGATCAGCAGGTAATCGGGTATCTCCTGAGCAATCTCTCCAAAGAAGTACTCGTGCAGGTGACTCCCATCGCCCATGCACACGAGCTCTAGACGGCGTTGGCGAGCATGTTCTCGTCGACCTCGCTGTCCCGCGTCAACAACATCCGTGCAGCCCTCACCAATGCGCAGAAAGGAAGGCAGTCGGTGGCCTCTTTCTTTGCGCATATGTGTGGCCTTGCCGACGAGCTCGTCGCGGCTGGCAAGCCGTTGAAGGATGATGAATTGATCTCCTACATCCTCAACGCGCTTGACATGGATTACCAGCCGCTGGTCTCCGACATCGACGCCCGGACTATTCCAGTCACCCTCGATGAGTAGTTCGCTCAGATGAGCAACTTCCTAGGCGCTGGCGCAGGAGGCGGCTTCAAATCGTCAGCTAATGCCGCCACCCCGGCAGAGGTGTGGGCTCTCGCCACCGTGGGCCACCGACTTCTAAGTGTTATCATTTGCATAGTTAGCTCATGATATTTGCTGAAAACTAGGGTGCTATTTAAGCTTATATATAGATACAAGAACAAATTTCAGCTTGTCAACTGAATTGCTTGAGGACAAACAATGAGTTAAGCTTCGGGGAGTTGATACGTCTCGAAGATATTTACTTTTCCAAACACTTTTTCTCTTGTTTTGGACTCTAATTTGCATAATTCGAATGAAACTAATGTAGACTGACATTGTTTTCAGCAGAACTACGATGATGTTGTTTTTTGTGCTGAAATAAAAAAAATTCAGAATCAGACGAAACTTTTTGGAGATTTTTTATGGAATAAAAGAAAAATACTGGAGCAAAGATCCACTGGAGGGGGGCCACCTGCTGCCCATAAGGCAATAGGGCGCGGCCACCCCCCTGGGCGCCCTGTAACCTTCTGGGACCTAGGAGGCTCCGGCGACCCTAATCTCAAATCCATAAATACCGTCTCCCTGAGGAAAAAAGAGAAGAAGTTTCATCGCGTTTTATGATGCGGAGCCGCCACCACCTCCCGTTCTTCATCAGGAGTGCTGATCTAGAGTCCATTCAGGGCTCCGGAGAGGGAGATTCGTCGCCATCATCATCACCAACCCTTCTCCATCAACGATTACATGATGCTCACCACCGGGAGTGAATAATTACTTCGTAGGCTTGCTAGAAGGTGAAGTTGGATGAAATTTATCACGTAATCGAGTCAATTTGTTAGGGCTTGATCTATAGTATCCTCTATGTTTTGAGATTGATATTGCTATGACTTTACTATCCTTAATGCTTGTCACTAGGGACCGAGTGCCATCTGAACCCTCTATGTTTTCAGGAATATATTTGAATTCTTCATCATATTGCAACTTATATGCACTTGCTATTGTTCTGATCCGTAGACCCCAAAGTGACAATAATTGGAATACTCTCCAGGGATGACTGTAATTTGAGGAGTTCATGTATTTACCATGTGTTAATGCTTTGTTCCTGTTCTCTATTAAAAGGAGGCCTTAATATCCCTTAGTTTCCTTATGGATCCCGCTGCCACGGGAGGGTAGTATACAAAGATGTCATGGAAGTTTTTATTATAAACACATATGACTATATACAAAATACATGTCTATATTACATTGATGAATTGGAGCTATTGTGTACCGCTCTAGGTTGTGATTGTTATATGATGAATGTCATCCAACACAATCCATCGCTGATCCAATGCCTACGCTTTCGCATATTGATCTTTGCTAAGTTACTTTCGTTGTTGTTGTTAGAATCACTACAAAACTGCTTCTTTTATTGTTACTATTACTGTCGTTACTGTTGCTACTGTTACTATTCCTAAAGAACTATCATACTATTGTGCTACTAAACACTTCGCTACAGATACTTAGTTCTTCAGGTGTGGTTGAATTCACAACTCAACTGCTAATACTCATAAATATTATGCAAAACACCGGTGATCGACGATTAGAATTGGCAATCGTATGCTTCAGCGGTATCACTCCCATGATGAACTACATCATTGGTTCTTATTTTGTGTACTTCTCAAACAAGCTATATGGTTTTCATTAGTAGTTTGTATAAACGCTATGCTTTTGGTCTTTTGTACTGTTCGGCTGCCCTGTAATGTGCTACTTAGTTTTTAAAATATTTTATAAGTAAACGACTCGCTCTAACTATTATTAATAATTTTTTGACTTGTCGGATGTGTTGTTTTCTCTATAAACAACTTACCGTAATCCTGATCCATCAAAATGTGTTGATTTTTTTTTTGTACTAAACTTGACGCATCTTAATCATATTGAGCAATGTCATCCCACATGGTGCATTCCCTATTTAGCGTAAAACCATTTGATATTGTAATGTTATATAGTTCATGGCCGGACTAGGCAACATGCGCAAAATTATAAATATGTTATCTTCTCGCCTACTTATATCTAAAAAATTCAAAATTTGTGTTTCCCGGCTGAGATATCCTTGTATAACCAAATTGATGTTTTCCTACATAATATTAGTCTTGCTCCTTAAATGTATCTTTTTATTTAGTTTTATTATTTCACATTGTAGTCATCATATTTTATATGTTAGGTATAAGAAAGTTTTATTGTACCATAATATTTATACTAAACATTTTTAGTTATTTATAAGTAATGTAATTGCTAAATTCAAAATATATTTTTTATTTATATACATTTTAAATAATTTAACTTATATACAACTCAATTTAAATTTGGAAAAATGATGAGAGATAAAAAATTTCCAATTGTTACATAATAGTTTGAGAAACCTAGGTGCCTAATGTATCTATAATGCACGAGTCTAATAGATAAGTTAGTAGAGATTATAGGGTACATTTGTCGAGCTTAGTTTAATAGACATTTCTAGTGTGTATGAGGTGTAAAACTGAACAAGAAGGGTAAACTTGACAACTCAAACACTCCTCGGTTGTCGATTCAGTTACACTTAAACATGGTAGTCTTGTACTCTAGAAACCTGTATTAAGTTATTTGCTGGAATTTTATAATCTGAAATAGCCAGCTAAAGTTTCCAGTTATGTCAACATTTACGGATACTATGGGCAAATATACATATGCTATTATACATTAAGCAACACAACTGATATTTTGGTTTGCTTAGATTTCTGGTGATATCTATTGTAACAAAGGAATTAATAAAATATGCCAAACCTGATTCCGTGACATGATATTATTTCAGACTAGTACTACATATGTATTGTATAATCATGAATATAATAATTATATGTTTGCCTAAAAATAATTTTATGTTAGAATCCGCATCTTAATCACCATATAATTGTTGATCTGTTTGTTGTATATAAAAAATAGTATTATAAGATATTATTATATTGAACTGGACTATGCATCTTAATCCCCATGTAATTATTTAACCTGTTTGTAATTAAAAGATTAGTATCACAAGATATTTTATTGAGGACTGTATGTACTAATACAAATGATAGATCTCGTATATTTAGGGAAATGAATCATTTAGAAGTAACAATTTACTATAAATGTGTGAGAATGATTCGCGGCTGACTCAATTCAGTCCATTTAAGATGTGTTGCGCAAATTTTACATTTATGTTATGATTTTACTAATGTAGAGGTATGAGATTAGGTGGCATCATGCAACTAGTAAGGAGAAGGACACACCTAGCACTACAGAAAAAACATACGGCCAGTTTGCACTTGCTGGTTTAGATATAAGCCGAGTATGAGTATACTTCATACTCGGTTTACAGGCGACATGTGGCAGCAGCACCCTCGGTCAGTGAGAAAACGCCGACAGATAACACATCGCTTATACGTAAGCCGTCACTTCAAAAGGCCTCTCGGCTTACCTGCGCATACACGGCTAAGCTAGTTCTCGCGGCTTACAAGTAAACCGTGTATGCACGTCAGCACACGTGTCAGTAGACACTCAGCTTACAGGTGGGCCACGTGGTACCTCCGTTAGGTGCTGCCAGACGTGATTTCACTATCTTCGCTGGGTGCCTCTGTATTATATATACTCGACTTACATGTAAGCTGAGTCCCCGATAAATGTCACTCGGCTTACAACCCTAAGCCGAAACCTATTAAGCCATGTGGGCTAAGTCGAGTGAAACATTTGGCGTACACTTTGTCGTGTATATTTCATACACGCCTTCATACTTTTTCCAGTAGTGTAGTAAAATTCAGCGCCGACAAGTGACGAGATGATACATACCTTTCAACTAGATTGTAGCATTCGCAAGGTGTTGTCAACGTAGTCAACCATGGAGAGACACCTTGAGGTTGCTCCGCACGAACTCTATAGAATTCGATGGGAAGTGGAATCAGGCAGCAATTCATCGCAATGCGGAGCGGCGGAGAGCCCGCACGTCAGCGTGGCAGATGAGGTTCCCGCAATAACCCGACGCGCGGTGCGGCATAGGCGGAGGCAGATCCCGGTAGGAAGTCCGCATGCAGTAGAGATAGAATAGTTTAAATATACTATGACTTCTTTTGTACTCTATGACTCACCCCACGGTATCCTTTATATATATCCGTACGAAGGTCAGATCAATAAAAAATAGAAATAGTCATTCTATAATTTTCTAAAAAGAAGTCTAATCTAATAAAACTGTAAATCTCTGACCGACCACTCATCGGCCCGACACCTCCCCGACTCGACCTACAACAACACCAGGGGCGGTCAGCAGCCAGCCATGCGTATGCATGGCATCGACACCGGGTGTGTCACACGGACTCGATCCTGTCTGCAACGGAGGTAGATCAACTTGGCGGCCAGCAGCAGTCCCCAGCACGCACAGTGTACAAGCGCGAATCGAAGGCTTGGTGGGATGGGGCGCGGATCAGTCGCACCCACGCATATCGACCTCGACCACTGTTCCTCGTATCCAGCTGCCCCGACCTTCGAGCGGCACACGCGCTCACGCGTCAAGCTTCAGCAGATGCATCTAGCACGTACTCCTACGTAGGAGTATGTGCATGTGCCATGGTATAGATCTGCTGCGTGGCTTGAGCTGTTAGAGCACCTGCTCGTCCGTCTAGGGACATTTTATGTGACCCCAGATTCGATGACAGGGATCAAGCGAAAATCATCATTGTCATGTGGGCGATCTGGACCTCAAGAAACAATATAACTCATGAGTCATGACCGGGCGAGCTTGAATCCCATGGTTTCATTGAAGAAGATCAGGGAGGATTTGGCATTGCTGGAGTTACCGGACCAGCATGCAAAGATCCTACCAGGTCATGAATGGTGGCCACCTGAGAATGATTGTATCAAGATCAATACAGATGCAGGCCTGTCAGTGGAGGCCAGTGTATGCGGGCTGGGAGGCGTTGCCAGAACATCTGATTCATTCCTCGGTGCCTGGTGCAAGCCACTTCAGGGTTGTACTGATCCGCTGGTGGCGGAGGCGCTAGCTCTCCGGGAGGGAGTGATCTTTGCCCAGCTTCGGGGCTATGTGCGAGTCGAGATGGAAACCGACAGCTCGAAGGTTGTCCAACTTTGGAACTCGCGCCGTACTTCGCGCTCGCTAATAGCGCCGGTGTTGCTTGATATTGAGGGTTTAGTTACAAATTTCTCTATTTTTTCTATTCGTCATGTAAAGAGACACGTCAATGTCCCGGCCCATCTATGTGCTAGACATGCATGCACACTAGAGGTGTAGGAGTGTTGGATGAACTCCCCCCTGGGTTGCTGGCCGCAGCCCTTTTGATGGAATAAAAGAGCCCTCATTTCCCCGAAAAAAACCTGCGCGTCCGTCTGCTTTGCTCCCATGCACCAGCATCAACTCAGACTCAGGTTGCTAAACTCCGTCGACGCCCGCGCCTCGTACACGAACACGACGACCCGGCGACACCAAATCAACTTCAAGACGAGCTGCACCAACGCATCTACACCGAGTTTCGTCGCCGAGCCGCGGACATGTACTGCACCAACGCATCTACACCGAGATGTACCACTACACCACGCTCACAGAAAAATTTGTCAATTCTTCATCGACTCCTCCGGCATGACACGGCATCGACGCTTCATCGCCTACAAGTAATGAATCATCGCCGACACTTTATCGCCATGGTCTAAATCAATGTGGTCTTCATCAATAACCTCGTCAACACACCGCCACCGCCTCTACAATCTCGTCCACGAGGATGGACACACATCCTCAGACAGTACCACTGCAAGATGCACACAACACCGACGACGTCATTGATCACATCCGACGACTAACACTGCATCGACACACCGGCATCGCTTTTGTGAAAGCCACTACATCAGCGCACACGGTCCTAGCAAAACCGTTGTGTTCTCAGTGGGCTTCCTCCATTCAGAGACGCAACGATGAAGGCGCAGCGGCGAAGACGACGGAAGCGCAAGATTTCGAATTCATTCGCAACCGTGTGGTTCATTCCCGCTACGACAAAGGGAGAATGTTAGAAGTATTGTTATGTAGAGATTAGGACTAGAGATAGAATAGTTTAAATATAGTACAACTTGTCTTGTACTCCAAGTCTCACCCCACGA
>NC_041386.1:740944484-740965310 GCF_002162155.2 Triticum dicoccoides | reverse complement strand
CCGGCCGCCTTCCTTCCAGATCCGGCGCCTGCGCGCCATTTCCCACCGGCTCCGGCAAGATCCGACAGATTCTCGCCGACCGCGCCACCGCAAGCCCCTACAAGGCCGCCGCCGAGTGCAAACCATCGGATACATGATTGCAGCTACATCATACACATCGTGCAATTTTTTACGCCTCCGGCGATTACGGCTACACCAACTACGACGAATTTTACATTGACCACAACTACTTCGACCATGGCTACATTACGATTGGCGACCTCGACATCGACCAGATGACTACGTCTACAGCAACATCGGCAACAACTCATGTGAACAGTGTCCGCGACTCCACGTCATCACTAGCGTCCTCGTTACTCCCGCTGTGACTGCGGGAGGGAATAGAGGGGGAGATAAGGGACGCACCAGAAGGGACGCAGTCACCGCCCTAGGTGCCGACCCATCAGAGAAGCAGTGATGATGGCGAAGCGGAGAAGACTTCGATGAGTTCAGAAATATCCTGAACTCATGAGGGGAAGTATAGTTGCAGCAGCTACGGATGATGGATCCCTCCGGCGATGCGGCCAATTTTAAGCTAACGCTTAAGGCAGCACTAGCTAATGCCACTTCCATCAAGGTTAAACATAGGATTTAAGAATATATCTAAGAACCGTTGCACGTGTCCGCTGTAGGTTGCACTAGCATCCAATATTTCCAGCAGCTTATCACATCATCCATGAAATTGTCAGTCGGCTTCCTTCCAGTAAATATTTCCAATAGCAACACACCGTAGCTATATACGTCACCATCCGTGGAGGGTTCAGATCCCGAGCCATACTCTGACAAACATGAAACAAAGATGTTACTGGCCATGTAATAGACACAAATTTGGCAGATTTCACTCTCAGTTCAATCTAGATAATGGATTATATAATGTAAGCACAAATATTTCTAGATAATTTGAAAACATTGCTGACCTGGTGCGACGTATCCGATTGTGCCTCTAATCGCAAATGAGCTGCTTTCAGTTCCACCACCACCATGCTCGCATTCTTCAATATGCATTATCTTTTCTAGACCAAAGTAGGTGACGTGTGCAACAAAGTCATCATCTAGAAGGATGTTGCATGGTTTGATATCACAATGAACTATGGATGGCTCAATTTGATGGTGAAGATATTCTAATGCCTCTGCAACATCAAGAGCAATGCATAGCCTTTCCATCAAACTTAGCCTTCTAAAGTTCCGGCTGTTAGTCATGGAGTTTGGATGCAGCCACTCATCTAAATTTCCGTTGCAGATAAACTCTAAGACAAGTGCCTTGAACTCATCACCATCACGGTCCAAACTGCTACACACAGTGATCACTTTGACAAGTTTCCGGTGTCGAATCTTCCTTAGGGCCTCACACTCTCTCAAGAAGCTTCTATTAGCTCCTTGTTTGCCAAGATTGAGAACCTTGATTGCTACAGTACATAAACTCTCATTCAGATTTAGAGTTCCAATGTACACATTGCCGAAACTTCCAGAACCAATCAAATTTTTCGGTGAGAATAACTCAGTTGCTGCATCTATCTCAGCATAGGATATCCTCTCATGAATCTCTTGGTGAAATCCGACTCATTGATCAACAACATTGTTCGGTTTGATTCTTGTCTTCATCAAGTAGCATCCAGTTAGAGAGCACATGAAGACGATCAAAGTTCCAACCATGCAAAAGAGTATGAGCCGACCCCGATGTTGCGCAGCCTTGTTAGAACCTATATATGGGCATGAAGGGAGTTGCAAGGATGGGGGACCTCCGCATAGCATGCTATTGCCAGGGAACAACAATACAGTAGCATTGTAAAAGATCCCTGCATTTGGCACGGGACCAGATAGGTTGTTGAAAGAGAGGTTTAGATATATTAGGAGCTCAAAACTCTGGAGGAACTCAGGAATGGGTCCTGCTAAGTTATTATCAGACAGATCCAGCTTTTCGAGGCCTCTCAAGAAAGAAAAACCTTTCGGTAGTTGCCCATGCAAAAGATTTCCTTGAAAATTTAGAAAATTCAGTTGGACGCAACTGCTGAGACTATCTGAGATTTCACCTGAGAGCTTGTTCATTGATAGGTCGATTGCACTAAGGCTGTTCAAATTTCCTATCTGTGTTGGAATGGAGCCACTTAGAGCATTGTTGGAGAGGTTGAGAAGTACCGTAAGAGAGGGAATCATGAGTATCTCCTGTGGGATTGCCCCCCTCAAGGAGTTAGTGGAAAGATCCAAAGATATAAGTTTTGTGAGAATGCCAAGGCTTGCTGGAATGTTGCCATCAAGAAAGTTATTAGATAGAGAGAGGTTGCTCAATTGTGTGATATTGCCTAAAGATTGTGGAATCTTCCCATAGAATCTATTATGGGATAGGTCGAGATACTGGAGGCTAGGAATCTGGCCAATATCCAGAGGCAAGGTGCCTGTGAAAAGGCTATCTGCAACGCTAAACCTTGTAAAGTTTTTTAAACTTCCCTAACCCTACAGGTATGGACCCAGTTATTTTGTTTCTACCAAGTGCAATCGAATTGAGCTCTATAGATAGGTTGGCAAAAGAAACTGGCACAACACTGATACGTCTCCAACGTATCTATAATTTATGAAGCATTCATGCTATCTTATTATCTGTTTTGAATGATTATGGGCTTTATTATACACTTTTATATTACTTTTGGGACTAACCTATTAAACGGAGGCCCAACCCATATTGCTGTTTTATTGCCCGTTTCAGTATTTCGAAGAAAAAGAATATCAAACGGAGTCCAAAGGGAATGAAACCTTTGGCAGTGTGATTTTTTTGGAAGAATATGATCCTGGAGACTTGGAGTTCACGTCAGAAGATCCTTGAGGCAGCCACAAGATAGGAGGGCGCCCCCCTGTAGGGCGCGCCCCCCTATCTCGTAGGCCCCTCGAGCACCTCCCGACCGACTTCTTTCGCCTATATAAGCCTACGTACCCTAAAACCATCGAATATCAAGATAGATCGGGAGTTTCGTCGCCGCAAGCCTCTGTAGCCACCAAAAACCTCTCGGGAGCCCGTTTCGGCACCCTGCCGGAGGGGGAACCCATCACCGGTGGCCATCTTCATCATCCCGGCGCTATCCATGACGATGAGGGAGTAGTTCACCCTCGGGGCTGAGGGTATGTACCAGTAGTTATGTGTTTGATCTCTCTCTCGTGTTCTCTCTATGGCACGATCTTGATGTATCGCGAGCTTTGCTATTATAGTTGGATCTTATGATGTTTCTCCCCCACTACTCTCTTGTGATGAATTGAGTTTCCCTCTTGAAGTTATCTTATCGGATTGAGTCTTTGATTTGAGAACACTTGATGTATGTCTTGCCGTGTTTATCTGTGGTGACAATGGGATATCACGTGCCACTTGATGTATGTCTTGGTGACCAACTTGCGGGTTCCGCCCATGAACCTATGCATAAGGGTTGGCACATGTTTTCTTGACTCTCCGGTAGAAACTTTGGGGCACTCTTTGAAGTACTTTGTGTTGGTTGGATGAATCTGAGATTGTGTGATGCATATCGTATAATCATGCCCACGGATACTTGAGGTGACAATGGAGTATCTAGGTGACATTAGGGTTTTGGTTGATTTCTATCTTAAGGTTTTATTCTAGTACGAACTCTTTAATAGATTGATCCGAAAGAATAACTTTGAGGTGGTTTCGTACCCTACCATAATCTCTACGTTTGTTCTCCGCTATTAGTGGCTTTGGAGTGACTCTTTGTTGCATGTTGAGGGCTTGTTTTATGATCTATCTATGTTATTATTGTTGAGAGAACTTGCACTAGTGAAAGTATGAACCCTATGCCTTGTTTCCTATCATTGCAATACCGTTTACGCTCACTTTTATCATTAGTTACCTTGCTGTTTTTATATTTTCAGATTACAAATACCTATATCTACCATCCATATTGCACTTGTATCACCATCTCTTCGCCGAACTAGTGCACCTATACAATTTACCATTGTATTGGGTGTGTTGGGGACACAAGAGACTCTTTCTTATTTGGTTGCAAGGTTGTCTGAGAGAGACCATTTCATCCTATGCCTCCTACGGATTGATAAACCTTAGGTCATCCACTTGAGGAAAATTTGCTACTGTCCTACAAACCTGTGCACTTGCAGGCCCAACAACGTCTACAAGAAGAAGGTTTTGTAGTAGACATCAAGCTCTTTTCTGGCGCCGTTGCCGGGGAGGTGAGTGCTTGAAGGTATATCTTTAGATCTTGCAATCGAATCTTTTTGTTTATTGTTTTATCACTAGTTTAGTTTATAAATGAAAATTAGAAAAACAATGGAGTTAAGTTTGTCTCATACGCTTCGTCTTTTTAATATCTTTCGTGAGTTTGATGGAAAGGAAAATTGTGTTCAATTGCTAGAAGAAGAATGCATTAAAATGCTTGGTACTGAATCTTTGTATGATGAGCATGATTGCAATGTTGTTAGTATGAATTCCTTGAATATCCATGATGCTAATGATATGTGAAGCCACAAGCTTGGGGAAGCTATGTTTGATGAATATGATATATTTTGTCCCCCAAGCTCTGATGAGCAAATTTATTTTGATGTTAGCATGCCTCCTATTTATGGTGATTATATTGATGAAAGTGGGTTTGGAAGAGTGTCAACTTTAGAAAGCAATGATCCCACCATTTTGGAGGATGTTGAATCTTATTGTGATGAATATGAAAGTGGATTTGGAAGAGTGTCAACTTTATATAGTGATGAATCCACTATTTCGGAAGAGATTCCAATTGATTATGAGAACAAAGTTGCTATCTATGATGATTATTGTGATACTTGTATGCTATTAAGAATAATGATAACCATGAATATTGTCATCATGATTTTAGTTTTCAATTGGATTATGCCTCACATGATAATTATTTTGTTGAGTTTGCTTCCACTACTATTCATGAGAAGAAATTTGCTTATGTGGAGAGTAGTAAAAAATGTATGCTTGTAAATCATGAAAAGAATGCTTTAGGTGCTGGTTATATTGTTAAATTCATTCATGTTGCTACTGAAAATTATTATGAGGGAGGAATATATGCTTGTAGGAATTGCAATAATGTCAAGTTTCCTCCCTATGTGTTGAAAATCTTGAAGCTATGCTTGTCTTACCTTCCTATGCTTGTTGATTATTGTTCCCATAAGTTGTTTGCTCACAAAATCCCTATGCATAGGAAGTGGGTTAGACTTAAATGTGCTAGTCATATGCTTCATGATGCTCCAGTTATGTTTCAATTCTTATCTTTTATGTGAGCATCATTGCCATCATCATGCCTAGCTAGAAAGGCATTAAAGAAAAGCGCTTGTTGGGAGACAACCCAATATTTACCCTTACTGTTTTTGCGTGTCCACATGATTATGCTACTGTAGTAATCATGTTTTATAGCTTTTGTTTCAATAAAGTGCCAAGCAAGACCTTTAGGATAGCTTACGGTGATAGTTGTGTTGATCCTGCTGAAAATCAGAAACTTTTACACCCAGTAAATTATTATTTTTAATTCACAGAAACGTGCTTCTGATCTGATTCTTTTTGCGCTGGATTGGTACACGAATTGCTTAGGACTTACTAATTTGGTAGAATTTTTGGAGTGCCAGAATTATACGTTTGATACAGATTACTACAGACTATTCTGTTTTTGACAGATTCGGTTTTCTATGTGTTGTCTGCTTATTTTGATGAATCTATGAGTAGTATCATAGGATATGAACCATAGATAAGTTGGAGTACAGTAGATATACACCAATATGAATTTAGAATGAGTTCATTACAGTACCTAAGTGGTGGTTTTACTTTCTTATACTAACGGAGCTTACGAGTTTTCTGTTGAGTTTTGTGTTGTTGAGTTTTCAAGTTTTGGGTAAAGATTCGATGGACTATGGAATAAGGAGTGGCAAGAGCCTAAGCTTGGGGATGCCCAAGGCACCCCAAGGTAATATTTAATGACAACCAAGAGCCTAAGCTTGGGGATGCCCCGGATGGCATCCCCTCTTTTATCTTCGTCCATCGGTAACTTTACTTGGAGCTATATATTTATTCACCACATGATATGTGTTTATCTTGGAGCGTCATTTTCTTTTGTTAGAATTTGCTTGCTGTTATTTAGAATAATGTTTTGCATCTATATTTTCAATAAAAAATGTCAAGGATAGCCTTCACCATGCTTATTTTATTAGTATACATGTTGCTGTTTGAAAACACAAAGTTTACCGCTGTTACAAAAATTCCCTAGAAAAGTCAGAAAATGATATAATGTTGAAACTTTTTGCATAATGAGATCTGATAAATTTACTACAGTGGGAATTTTATTTCATAATTTTTGGTGTTAGGGAAGTATGATGATTCTTGCATTCTTTACAGACTGTACTGTTTTGACAGATTGCTGTTATGTTTGCATTGTTTGCATATGTTTGCTTGTTTAATGATTCTATTTGAGGATAGGAGTATTAAATATGCAGAGGCATTTAGTATTCAATGTTGAATAATAGTTTCAGTGATTTGTTACAGTAAAAAATGATAAGGTTTTGCATTGGTTTATACTAACCTATCTCACGAGTTCTTGTTGAGTTTGGTGTGGATGAAGCTTTTGATAAAAAGAGAAAGCATGATATGAGAGGAATTAAGGAGACACAAAAGTTCAAGCTTGGGGATGCCCAAGGCACCCCAAGATAATATTTCAAGAAGTCTCAAGCATCTAAGCTTGGGGATGCCCCGGTAGGCATCCCACCTTTCTTCTTCAACAACTATCGGTTAGTATCGGTTGAACCTAAGTTTTTGCTTCTTCACATGAGTTGTGCTATCCTTGCAATGTAAATTTATTTTGTTTTGCTTTCTGCTTGAATAAAATACCAAGATCTAAAATTCTTTAATGAGAGTGAGTCTTCACATAGTTACATAATTATTTAGCTACTCATTGATCTTCACTTATATCTTTTTGGAGTAGTTTGTCATTTACTCGTGTGCTTCACTTATATCCTATGAGTAAATGGTTGAATGAGTTGAATGTCATAAATATGAAATTATATATGTTTCATTTGCTTATCCCATGGGGAGTAGTGACTTCACGTCTAAGAAGTAGAGGTTGTAAATTTATTGAAGGTTAGCAAGCATTGTATTGGTCATTTGAACAATTCATGAAAGAATATTGAAGGAAGAGAGATTTCATATATAAATACACTATCCTAGACATCTTTTATAATTGGGAGCACTCATTAAGTATGACATGCTAAAGAGTTGATGTTGGACAAGGAAAACAACGTAATGGGTTATGTTTTCCGACATCTCAGTTAAAGTATATTGTCATGGATCATTCAAATATGTTGAGCTTGCCTTTCCCCCTCATGCTAGCCAAAATTCCTTGCACCAAGTAGAGATACTACTTGTGCTTCCAAACATCCTTAAACCCAGTTTTGCCATGAGAGTCCACCATACCTACCTATGGATTGAGTAAGATCCTTCAACTAAGTTGTCATCGATGCAAGCAATGAAAATCGCTCTCTAAATATGTATGATCTTTTGGTGTGAAGAAAATAGCTTTATACGATCTTGTTATGGAAGCAATAAAAGCGAAGGACTGCATAATAAAGGTCTATATACAAGTGGCAATATAAAGTGACGTTCATTCGCATTAAGATTTTATGCATTCAACCCTAAAAGCGCATGACAACCTCTGCTTCCCTCTATGAAGGGCCTATCTTTTACTTTATGTCTTTTACTTTTATGCAAGTGTCAAGGTGATCTTCACCTTTCCCTTTTTCATTTTATCCTTTGGCAAGCACCTCGTGTTGGGAAGATCCTGATATATATATCCAATTGGATGTAAGTTAGCATGAACTATTATTGTTGACATCACCCAAAGGTGAATACGTTGGGAGGCAATACTATAAGCCCCTATCTTTCTCAGTGTCCGATTGAAACTCCATAACCATTTGTATTGTGTGAGTGTTAGCAATTGTAGAAGACTATATGATAGTTGAGTATGTGGAGTTTGTTATTCCTGAAAATAAGATGAATTGCGATTGTTTGATGACTGAGAATGAAGTTTGTTAGTTTTCAAGAAATTTATGGTCTATGCTTTGACATGTGAATTGCTTGTTACTTTATCGTGAGAAGTTTTATGCGATGAACTACTGTTATGACTTATTATCATGCTAGAAAATGTGATTGAAATTATCGTTGATCAAACTTGTGCACCTTCTAGCATTCATACTGCATAAATTCTTTCTTTTATCATTTACCTACTTGAGGACGAGTAGGAATTAAGCTTGGGGATGCTGATACGTCTCTAACATATCTATAATTTATGAAGCATTCATGCTATCTTATTATCTGTTTTGAATGATTATGGGCTTTATTATACACTTTTATATTACTTTTGGGACTAACCTATTAACCGGTGGCCCAGCCCATATTGTTGTTTTATTGCCTATTTCAGTATTTCGAAGAAAAGGAATATCAAACGGAGTCCAAATGGAATGAAACCTTCGGCAGCGTGATTTTTTGGAAGAATATGATCCTGGAGACTTAGAGTTCACGTCAGAAGATCCTCGAGGCAGCCACGAGATAGGAGGGCGCGCCCCACCTGTGTGATATTGCCTAAAGATTGTGGAATCTTCCCATAGAATCTATTATGGGATAGGTCGAGATACTGGAGGCTAGGAATCTGGCCAATATCCAGAGGCAAGGTGCCTGTGAAAAGGCTATCTGCAACGCTAAACCTTGTAAAGTTTTTTGAACTTCCCTAACCCTACAGGTATGGACCCAATTATTTTGTTTCTACCAAGTGCAATCGAATTGAGCTCTATAGATAGGTTGGCAAAAGAAACTGGCACAACACTGATACGTCTCCAACGTATCTATAATTTATGAAGCATTCATGCTATCTTATTATCTGTTTTGAATGATTATGGGCTTTATTATACACTTTTATATTACTTTTGGGACTAACCTATCAAATGGAGGCCCAACCCATATTGATGTTTTATTGCCTGTTTCAGTATTTCGAAGAAAAAGCATATCAAACGGAGTCCAAACGGAATGAAACCTTTGGCAGTGTGATTTTTTTGGAAGAATATGATCCTGGAGACTTGGAGTTCATGTCAGAAGATCCTTGAGGCAGCCACGAGATAGGAGGGCGCCCCCCTGTAGGGCGCGCCCCCCCTATCTCGTAGGCCCCTCGAGCACCTCCCGACCGACTTCTTTCGCCTATATAAGCCTACGTACCCTAAAACCATCGAATATCAAGATAGATCGGGAGTTCCGTCGCCGCAAGCCTCTGTAGCCACCAAAAACCTCTCGGGAGCCCGTTTCGGCACCCTGCCGGAGGGGGAACCCATCACCGGTGGCCATCTTCATCATCCCGGCGCTATCCATGACGATGAGGGAGTAGTTCACCCTCGGGGCTGAGGGTATGTACCAGTAGTTATGTGTTTGATCTCTCTCTCGTGTTCTCTCTATGGCACGATCTTGATGTATCGCGAGCTTTGCTATTATAGTTGGATCTTATGATGTTTCTCCCCCTCTACTCTCTTGTGATGAATTGAGTTTCCCTCTTGAAATTATCTTATCGGACTGAGTCTTTGATTTGAGAACACTTGATGTATGTCTAGCCGTGTTTATCTGTGGTGACAATAGGATATCACGTGCCACTTGATGTATGTTTTGGTGACCAACTTGCGGGTTCCGCCCATGAACCTATGCATAGGGGTTGGCACACGTTTTCTTGACTCTCCGGTAGACACTTTGGGGCACTCTTTGAAGTACTTTGTGTTGGTTGGATGAATCTGAGATTGTGTGATGCATATCGTATAATCATGCCCACGGATACTTGAGGTGACAATGGAGTTACTAGGTGACATTAGGGTTTTGGTTGATTTGTATCTTAAGGTGTTATTCTAGTACGAACTCTTTAATAGATCGATCCGAAAGAATAACTTTGAGGTGGTTTCGTACCCTACCATAATCTCTACGTTTGTTCTCCGCTATTAGTGGCTTTGGAGTGACTCTTTGTTGCATGTTGAGGGCTTGTTATATGATCTATCTATGTTATTATTGTTGAGAGAACTTGCACTAGTGAAAGTATGAACCCTATGCCTTGTTTCCTATCATTGCAATACCGTTTACGCTCACTTTTATCATTAGTTACCTTACTGTTTTTATATTTTCAGATTACAAATACCTATATCTACCATCCATATTGCACTTGTATCACCATCTCTTCGCCAAACTAGTGCACCTATACAATTTACCATTGTATTGGGTCTGTTGGGGACACAAGAGACTCTTTGTTATTTGGTTGCAGGGTTGTTTGAGAGAGACCATCTTCATCCTACGCATTGATAAACCTTAGGTCATCCACTTGAGGGAAATTTGCTACTGTCCTACAAACCTGTGCACTTGCAGGCCCAACAACGTCTACAAGAAGAAGGTTGTGTAGTAGACATCAAACACCTTCAAGGTTGTTTTGTTCAAGGTTTAGTACTTCCAGGTTGCTACAGTTGGTTAAGGATGTAAGGAAATCCCAATCCCTAGGCTCTGTGGCTTGAAGGAAATTGTGCCCTAACGAAAATCCCCGGATATGACCATGGATGCCAATGTCCCGTGGAATCAGACCATTTTGCTGATTTCCACCAAGAACCAAAACTTCAAGTGCCGATGCATTTGACAAGGAGCCTGGTATTGGTCCTGTAAATTGGTTCGCATATGTGAGCAAAAACATTATCTTGGGAAGCTTAAGGCCAATATCAAGCGGCAAAGATCCTGAAAACTGGTTGAAGCCGATGCTGAAGTATAAGATGGAGGAAATATTGAACATGGATGGTGGAAAAGGGCCTTCCAGTTTGTTATCCATGATATCAAACGTAAAAAGATTTGCCATCTTACCTAGAGCTGGAGAGATATGGCCAGTGAAACCGTTCTGGGCTAATCCTACGTGTGTCAGTGATGTCAAGTTACTGAGCCAACTCGGGATTTGGCCATGGAATTGGTTTTTGCGCATACTAAGCTTCGTGAGGGCTATGAGGTTGGAGAATGACATGGGAATATCACCAATCAGATTGTTATCGGAAACAATTGAGAAATTTGAGCTTTGATAGGACACTCAGAGAAGCAGGCATGGAACCAGAGAGGTTGTTCCCCCTCAACTCCAAGGTATGAAGTGTTGTATAACCACTGCGGCTGCCTGGGATCTCACCTTTCAATTTGTTGTCGGAAAGACTGAGGATGCGAAGGTGGGTCAGGTTACCGAGCTGCCGGGAGATGCTGCCGACAAGGCCCAAGGCAAGCAGACGTATGGCAGTGACATGGCCTGGGTGCCGGTGGTTGTCGCATGCCACGCCCATCCACTCACAGTAATTAGGCAATGGCGCCGTTCTCGTGTCGTTGATGACAGGGTCCCAAGACCAAGTGGACAGTGCCCGCGTAGGGTCACTTGTTATGAGGGATTTGAATTTTAGGAGCACGGAGAGATCGGTGATCTAGTTGCTACTTTGGTTGTTGGTGGGTTGAGAGGAGCAGGATGTGAGAAAAAGGAGGGTATGAGTGAGAAGATGGACCATGAAAAGCTGCCATGTCTTCATGGTCGAGCAAGGAGGTGGAGATGGGGTTGGAATGGTTGGTCCTTAAATTGTATTCTGCACTCCTCTCCTCGTGTGCAGGTTGTTAAATAGACAATAATGCTCACTCTGTGGTCGGCCAATTAAATTGTTTTTGACAAAATGAAGCAGCGCTGCTTTCATTCATTAAGACGAGGAGAATATTGGACGCCGGCAACCACTCTTTTATGAGCCGTGTCTTCTTTCTGCAGAACCACTTATAGTTTACCTACAGGTACCATCTCTTGGGCAGGTTGTTGCAGTTTGTTGCAGTAAATACAGGTAACTCACGTGGATCTTACACATAGTGGTTTTAACTCGAAGATCTCTTAACTCGTGGTTGAGCGAGGTGGAGGTGATTATCATATTCTTGCCCTTCCATATTGAGTATGCTAAATGAAAACATTACATTCTGAAATTACAAATATCTCTATCATGAGTAAATAAAAAGAGTGTGAAAATGACTAGTGTGATGTCCTGTGCCATGTAGTTGAAGGTGTGACATAATTTCAAACGTTAAATTATTCCAATGATGTTACAAGAAACGGCAATAAGTTGGATGTAGAGAAAAAAACAGGTTAAGTTGGAATTTTATGTTCATGTTGCACAATCACAAAATTCACCTATAAGATTCCTGTAAACCAAACCATAATGGTGGAGGAAACTTGATGGTTACCGAAGGACCGAGATCAGAATTGGATGCTGACTTGTCCATTGTAAGCTTTCCTCTCCTTCCATGAGATTGGCTGATTTCCCATTAAGGCCAATAATGCCATATGATTCATCAAGCCTGCAAACTCTGAAATTAGAACAGGAATTCATAAAGAATTGGCTCTGAAATTAAAGCTTCCAATCTCGTATCTCCGGGCTTCGGGACATCCAATGGTGGCCCGTCGTTGCGGCCTCCACGACCACCCACAGCTCCAGCCGACTAGGGCATCCACCATGAGCGCCGGCGAGGACAGCATATTTGGGAGTTTATGTCATGTGGTGCAATCACAAAAGTCAGCTGATATTGAAGACCCGGCCAATTAGAAAAATTCACTCCTATAAATCAAACCAAAAAAAAAAAACTGATGTCCCATTGGATGTAGACCTGTCCAATTCCAGTGTAGATTTTCCTCTCCTTCCATGAGATTGGCTGATCTCCCATTGAAGCCAGTAAGATTATCCTATTCATCACTCATCAGGCTTGCAAGCTCTGAAATTAAAGTAGGAATTCGATAATAAAAGATAATATCTGAAATCAAAGCTTTGCAATCTGGAACCTTCAGGTTTCAGGTGGCTCGCCACCTGCAGCTCCAGGCGACGGGGCACGTCCACCACCGTCGTCGGTTGGTGGCGCAAATGAGCGGCACCTAGATGGTTGACGGCGCCGACCTCACACGCAGACGGCGGCTGCGTCGGGCTGGTGGCGCCGTCTGAGGGTCGCACAAGGGAACCGGGAGAGGGGCCTCGCCGCCGGTGCCGATTTGCGGCGGAGACACCGCCGACCAGGTGTGTGTGACTGTGACCTGGGCTGGGTCGCGTGCGTTCGTGCATGCGTGGTGTACTGCGTGTGTTTCGTGTTTTTGTCTCTTACTAGGCTATATGGGCTAGAAGTGGAGCGGCCCATTTACTTTTCTATTTTTATATTTCTACAGAAAAATTACATATTCATTAATCGGTTAAATAAGTGCGGAAAACGTGTATGAAACAAAAACTATCAATATAACTTTAAAATATTAAAAAAATTAAAAAAATTATTTTGAAAGAAATTTAACTATGTATTTAAAAAAAACTGTCCAGTGTGTGTTTGTAAAATGCTCATTGTGTGTTTAAAAAATGTTCATTTGATATTTAAGAAATGTTCACAGTATATTAAATAATATTCAGGGTATATTGAAAAAACGTTCACCGTGTTTGAAAAAAAATTCATGATAAAAAGATAGATTTATAAATAAAACAATAGAAAAGAAAAGGCAAAAACCCGAATATGGAAAAGGGGAAAAATCATGAGTTTCTTCTTACAAGGTACAATACTTTTCACTTCCAAAAAGAATCATCAGCCTCGATCAGCTTCTCCTCCGCTCGACAATATATAATCCATTAGCGCAGTCGCTGGATACAACAATGTGTGACAGATGCCACTCGTCAGGTCTTAACGAACTCTGGGACAGTACGTACAAAGCTTGAAAAGAATCCAAGCTAAACTGAAATGCTCGTAGCTTCTTTGACAGAGCATTCTCAACACATGGCATTCCTCAGGTCTTGGTGATTTAAGATTTGCTGCAGTCGTCCATCAATTCGAGAGTTTGTTAAGGGATACAGAGATCAGTGGATTCTTATCTTGCCCCATCAATTATGTTGACAGGTAAAAAGACAGAGATCAGTGGATTCTTTTCTTGCCGCATCAATTCGAGAGAATCCCCTCGATCACTCTACGGGGCACCTTCGCAGATGAGGCGATGCAAGTGACTGCCATGACAATAATTCCAATTATCAGCAAGGATACAGTTAACACCAAATTCAGTCAAAAACCCTTTTCTTTTCCCCTGGCAATGACAAAATGTTGCAGTTTGGTAGGCAGAGACGTGCTGCAGATATGGTCGGCGGCGCATGAACTCCTCGATCAGCTGGCACACGGCCCCCTCCCGGTCCATCCAGAAGACTTTCATTGTCGGCGACCCTGCTCTAGCATGGTGGCAAGAGGGGAGCCACCTGTAGTTCTGTCCGAGTCATTTTTCTGAAACTCCGAACATGTCAGCAACACCAGGACACCCAACCGACGTGGACGATCATGAACACTTAAAATTTACAGTCTCGTTCCCCCTCATTGTGTTCATCAGCTCTAGTTGACGTCAGGAGAGCCGCTTCCTCGCCGACCTTGAATCCCCCGAGATGCTCCTTGTCACCGTCTGCTGGGCACTAGACTGCAACTTGTGGTACAGTTTGCTAGACTTGTGCATCAGGGTGTAAATGCACCGTATCAACTATGAACAGGCCACCAAGCTACAAGCGGACAGGTGCAGAGCAAAATTAACAACCTGGTCTCTCAGCTTCAGAGAACGGGCAACAGAGACAAGCATGATCCACCCAGTCAGCCTGATGCTCCAGGATGCATGCGTTATTTTATTTTATTTTTTGTTATTTTTTTTGCGCTGAGTGTTCGTTTTGGTTATCTGTCATTTACCAAACGAACAATGATAAGTACCACTGTTTTGGGTACCGCTCGAAATTTCGTGATCCCGAGCGGTTACCGCGTTTACTGCTACCCCACGAAAAACACTCATACCGAGCAAAAAAAATTGAGTTTTTTTTGAAAAAATTGAATTCAAACTCTGACCCAGTTAAATATAAGGCATCTCTGAATAAAAAACAAAAAGTTGTGAAATTTTAGGAGCGGCCAAGAATTGAAATCGAGATCTGAGAGCAAGAGGCAGCGGTTGGTGCCACTACGATAATTTTAGGAGCGGCCAAGAATTGAAATCGAGATCTGAGAGCATTCTGACGATTATTGTTCTCAAAGAGTTAAGACGGTATCTATATGGACTTTGAAATATTTGAATTCAAAATTCAATTTTACATTCCGTCCGAATTTTTTTCGGTATTTCGCGGTTACGGTGGTAACCGTGAATTTCGGTGCCCCTCGAGAAAAAAGGATTGCTTGGGATCCAAAACCTTGATAAGTACGTACCTTGGAAATCCATATTCCATCTCGATATAATTCGTTCCACAAAAAGCGAGATAGAAGACAAATGGTATGGTGTTTTGGCTATGAGGTTGCAGTAGGCGGTGAACAGGGACGACATACACAACTACCAAATGATGCAACCATTCCTTTGGATGCGAGTTAGCTAGAAAGAGCAGGTGACCATCATCGTGCTTTCTTCCTCTTGCTCCATGTGTTGACTCAGTGGCGGAGCCAACTCATGATTGTAACTAAGGATGGCAATTTTACCGGTGGGTACGGATACCCGCGGATACCGTACCCGCATGGACCGGGTATGGGCACAAATTTATACCCATGGGTAGTACCCATACCCTACCCGTTAAGTCGTGGGTAGGGCACGGGTATAGCATTGTACCCGTGGGTATACCCATACCCTACCCGTTTAGACTGACGCATGGACCTTTCCTGTGGAGCTACATCATGTGGACGGTGGACCTTACACAACTAGGCAAGTACTCATCTATTCCCCATAATTAAGCATCACACCTCGTAATATCCTATCCTAAAATGAAGGAGAATGATATCCCAGGAGCCGCCCCTCCCCATTAATCCTGCCATAGCCATACTCATCGAGCGAATCGACCCATCAGCCATCGTCCTGCAGGTGCCTCCGCGAGCATGGAACCGGCGACGTCACCACCGGCCTCGAACTCCTGCCTCTAGATCCTCCTCCAGCCCTCCCCAACTTTGGGTCGCGGCTTGCCGGCAGTGGGCACGGCGGTGTTGTGGTGGTGACGACTGACGAGCGCGCCGGCAAGAGGGCCAAGCCATGGCTGGAATCCCACCGCGACAGTAAGGCTCTCTATCGTGAACTTACTAAATTTCTTTCTATTGCTATTTTGTCTCCGTATAAGTGTATCTTCAGACTACAATGTACAATCTGCAACTTGATGTGAATTGCGTAGGTTTATCTTCAGACTATTTTTTGGCTGACTTGATGTTAATTGCTAGTTTATCTCCACGATGGTAAGACTCTATTTCTCTCCGTGAGCCAAACTTGATGCTAATTGCGTAGCTAGTTGATTGCACACTGTACGCTGCCGTTCCAGACAGTGTGGACTTACGATTCAGTAAAAATATAGTCTGGGTATGTTGCAGCAGGCACATCATAGAGTTAGTATTGCAGACTGTACACTGCCGTCCCGGTGCTAGTAAATTTCTATTGCTCTCTTCCGGACTGTAGTTTATTCAGTAGGCTATACTTGAAGATTCTAGTACTGTACGCTGTCATTCCTTACAGTTATTATTCAGTATAGTTGTAATTCATGTATATACTCTGAAATGAGCAAGATCAACATGTACATGTATGCTAATATAAATTATGTGGCGGCCTGTTTCGAGGAAGACATAAATTATGTCTACATATAGATTGGTTTGTATATTTTTATTTTCATAGTGGCATGGTCATGTATCTTGTTTTTGCAATTGAGAAACTTATTTGTTATGCATCACGTTTTCATGTATAGATCAATGGCTTCTCAATGGAGACGAAGGCTCGGCTGTGGCTGGTGTAGGGAATTTTACCTCAGCTGATCCTTCGTCTCAACGTGCTACACCAATATCTTTAGCTACTCCGATATCTCAAGCTGCTACTCCAACATCTCAAGCTGCTACTGTAACATCTCAAGCTACATCTAGCAGAGCTGGTTCTAAGAGGAAGCGAACATCGACAGTATGGGATGAGATGGAAGAGAAATTAGAAAATGGACAACTGAAAGCCGAGTGCAATCATTGTCATAGAAAATTTACTGCAGGACCTAGAGTTGGCACAACTCACTTGCGTGTACATTTGGAATCTTGTCCTGCTAAGCATGCACCCATTGGTCCACAACAACAAAAATTGAGGTTGACCAAAGGTGAAGGTGGCAAAGTGAATATGGAAAATGTCATTTTTGACCAAGAGAAGGCTAGGAGAGATCTTGCATTGATGATATGTGAACATGAGTATCCTCTATCTATTGTGAATCATAGTGGTTTTCGTAGATTCTACACTCTTTGCGACATTTCAGAGTGTTCTCGAGGATGAAGAAGAGGAGATGGTAAATTACTTAAATGCTTTGATCTTAAATTTATAGATTATAGCAGACCAATTTAATCATGTGTCGTATCATCTTGTTCATGTGAAGGATGCGTCTACTTCAATCATCACCCAATAGTGAAGATATTGCTGCTGTTTGTGCTTGGTTGGAACTTGGAAGCTGATGGCTACTATTTATGCTGGTTGGTGGCTCGTGTCTGCTATCTGCTGTAGCTGCTCTTTGTGTTGGCTCATCGGTGCCTCGGATGTTTTTAGTTATTACTTGTCGGATGTTATTTGGTGAAGTGTGTCGTGAGTTTGTGAACCTATGTTAAAGTTCAACAATTGTCAATTTGAATTGAGATAATTGTCATGTACTCATCTATCTATTATTTAGTTGAGATAATTTTTTTTGTCAAATGTGCTATCGATAAATGTAAAATTGTGAATAACTTGTGTATTGTTTGATCTACCCGTTGGGTACCCAACGGGTATGAGTACCCGTCGGGTATGGGTATGGGTAAATTTTCATACCCGTGGGTACGGGTATGGGTAGAATTTTATACCCATTGACTCACGGGTATGGGTATGGTATTGCTCTACCCGCCCCATACCCTACCCATTGCCATCCTTAATTGTAGCCTATGCAAGATTTCAAAACATCCAAGTTGACCAGCTTTTAGAAAACAAACTCTTAGTTGGGCTTACCTTTTCTACTAGAGTCACAAAGGAGACACTATCAGGGCATGGGCAGCTGCCCAAACCTGCTGGCGATGACACTTCTTTTGAATACTCTTGTTTCTATTCAGAATATTACGACTCGTCTTCAAAATACCTCTTTTTTTTAATGCTTTGACTATTCTTCAGATTGCTATGAATGTTCTTTGAAATGCTTTGGCTCTTCTTGTGAATGTTTTGGCTCTTCTTCTGAATGTGCGTCAGTTCTTTTTCAGAATGCTTCGACTCTTCTTCTAGATGCCCCATCTCTCCTTCAGAATGCTTTGACCCTTCTTCTAAAAGCTTCTATTCTTCTTCTGGATACTCTGTCCGTGGAACTTGCTCATAATGGAATGTGCAAGTCTGATACCTTTTCCACATTATAGGTGCATACAAAACCAATATTTTCCAAGAATTATAAGTTTGATTTTAGAAAACCTGTTTTTGGAGGATTTTTAAGAAAACCAGTTGTTCGCATCTTGATCCAGTAGTAGGTATCGAAGGAGGAGGGTGTATGATTAGACAATTATATTTGTTTGAAGAGTTGTATGAATGGTAGATCTGGATGATTGCACATGAAACACAAGGATCTACCAAGGTTCGGGTCCAATCAGGAGAGCTACAACACATTCCTTCTGTTGGCAGTTGTATTGCTCGCAATATCGATGTAAAGCGCTTGAACCTTCGCAATGTTGTTACTTGGCCTCTGGATTCTTATATAGGTGCCCTCGCGAGGATTCCAAGTGGAAGAACTCAAAACAGATTCCTACCACCACGCAATCTTCTACCTGCTCATGTTTCCCCATCCGACACACCTCAGGATGGAAGATCCCAAAGCTCTTTGGCTCTTTGGGTCTTGTACAGGGATACATCCTCCATGATCTCCATGTCTTATACATACTTCTATATATACACACAAAAATATGGTATGGATGTCGATAGTGATATGTTATATGAACTTTATTTTTTACCATATTCAATAACAAATATTTATTATTAGTTTCTTATGATAAGCCTATCACATATGGTTGTCAATTGTCAATAAGTACCATGTTCCGATAGTAGTGGTATGAGAAGGGTAAATTTGACACGGTGATCACTATTTAATTATATGTTTGGTTACACCTAAGATGGACAATATTGCACTCTAGAAATCTCTATCTAGTTATATTTGCATTATTATAGTATGAGACAATCAAGTTTCTTTTTATGTAGATATTTAAGGCTCCTATATGGGGAAGAATACATATGAACACACAATAATGTATGAGGGGCATAAATTAATTTTCGGATCAACGTGATAATTTTTGTTCAGCTAAATTTATAGAATTCACAAAACAAGTCAAACTAAATTAAAAATATGGCACATTATACTATTTCAGATTAATACAAAAAATGTATTTGTAAAAACAAATATTAGAACTATATGTTACTGTTTGTATCATAATATCTGAAGAGCATCATGCTTAAATAAGATAGATATACCTAAAATAGTATTATGAGATAGTATATACAAAAGACTTGCATTTTAGTGATAAATTAACTTTTTGAAATATAAAATTTATTATAAATATTATAAAGCTTTGTTTATTTTAGCTTTCGAATAATCACGATAGTTGGATTTAAATTAGCAAAACTCATGCGGCGGCACGCTACGCCCATTGATATGATGTGTCAATATGGAATGTGTTTACTATTTATAATAAGTGCTATTGGTTTAAAAGATAAGAGAACCCTACACGTAAGATTGTGAACGTAGGAATATAAACTGAAAAAAGGAATATTTAATCCAATCATGCATGTTGCACCTTGCTAAACAGGAAAATACACATTGATACATCTCTGATAAAACTCATTTAAGGTTGCCATACGTGACACGTTCTATACAAAAAATGACATTCGATAATAATGACCTACTTTCCTTTTGTTTCAGTATATGAATGCAATATTAGGTGGGTGAGTGTCATATCAATAGATAAAATAATAGAGTTTAAATATGGGACAAATAATTTGCGTGAACCTGTGCTGAAATCAGTAATTTATGACCATATAGACTTTAGCTATACACCAAGGTAATGTTTTCAAATTTGAAAAAGATCCAAAAATGTTTTCAAATTTACAAATATTGTTACAAATTTAAGATTTTTTGAAACGAGAACATTTTCTTAAATTTGCTACAATGTTTTTTTTGAAAACACGAACCTTTAACCGCAATTTGAAATACTTTTTGAAAGTCCAAGCATTTTTAAATTTTCTAAACACTTTTTTGAAAATGTGAACATTTCTTCAAAATTGTGAACATTTATTGAAAATGCAAACATTTTTCAAATTTGGAAACATGTTTTGTAAATGAGAACATTTTTTCACAATTTTCTTGTATTATTTTTAACAAAACAACATAACATAGAAAATAAAAAAATAAAACTAACAAGAAAAAGAAAAACCAGGAACAAAGCAACATACTACCTCCGTCTAGATGAATAAGTCATTCGCGTGGTTCTAGGTCATCGATTTGAGAAATTAAATATGTGTTATATGTCATGAAAAGTATATCACTAGATTTCTACATGGATGTAGTATCTAAATATATATTTTTGACACATATAATACATATTTAGATAGTTAAATCATCGACCTGGAACTACGTGAATGACTTATTCACCGAGACGGAGGCAGTAAAAAAAAACTGCAACCTCTCAGATGGTTCCCAATACCGGCAAAAAAATGTGCGTTGGTTCCCATGCTGTGGCAG
>NC_041386.1:740933767-740944204 GCF_002162155.2 Triticum dicoccoides | reverse complement strand
TAGCTGATTTTTAACGGAAAATAGGCCTAATAGTAAGGAGTATATACATGTTTTCTTGTGAGCTTGGGGGGCCATGGCCCTGGTTGGCCCCATGAAGCTCCGCCATTGTTCCCATGTACTCCCTCTGTAAACCTCCGAGGAACAAAGCAACATAACAATTTTTAGATCACTACTTTAGTGATCTAAATAGTGATAAAAAGGGTCCTAAAGCCGGAGTGTTGTACTCCCTCTGTTTCTTTTCTTTCCTTTTTTTAACAATTCAAAAAATTCAAAAACTGTTCAATATCTTCAAAAATTGTTCTGAACCTCAAAACATCTGCGCCATGGTAGCAGGCGTCGTTAACCAGAAAGACTATCTTGGTCATCCGAGTAATTCACCTCCGGAAAAATAAAGAGGAAACTATCTTATTATTGTTCAGGTATTGTAGCTTCACTGTGCAGTTAAGTCTTCACTCTCTCACACATTCATTAGCTCACATGTTTTGGCTGGCCAAAGTGTTGGGCAAAGTCTAGTGTTACACTTCAGTCTCTTGCAAAAACAGTAGCCTCTCAACAGTAGTCTAGTGTTACAATTCAAGAAAGGCGTGTCCCCTACACTACACTCATACCGTCATACGCTGCTCTGCTTAACACAGTCCTAGCTTCATACAAACAGAATCTACATTGCAGAATATTAACTTGATACAAATAGAATCTACATGCACCACGCGTCCACCGTCAGCACCACGTACCGTATGCACACCATCAGCCACCGACTTCCATAGTCCTGCAGATCCAATGATCAGGGTGAGTTCAGACAAGTGTCTAACTAGTTACTAGGTTCCATGGCAGGATGTGTGACTGACGCAGGGTGTCGTTCCATTGCTGCAATGTAAATATCTCAATCACGGGACACTGAGTGTGGCTGAATTAGGACCGAAAATCTCTGTCAGAAACGGAGGACACCTTCGCAGATGACGTAAAAAGACAGAGATCAGTGGATTCTTATCTTACCCCATCAATTCGAGAGAATCCTCAGTTACTCTAAGTGGCACTAGCGGGACAATAATTCCAATTATCAGCCAGGATACAGTTAACACCAAATTCAGTCAAAAACCCTTTTCTTTTCCCCTTGCAATGACAAAATGTTGCAGTTTGGTAGGCAGAGACGTGCTGCAGATATGGCCGGCGGCGGCGGCGCTATGAGCTCCTGGACGAGCTGGCACACGGCCCCCTTCCGGTCCATCCAGAAGCCTTGTCATTGTCGGCGACCCTGCTCTAGCACGGCGGCAAGAGGGGAGCCTCCTGCAGTTCTGTCCATGTCAGCAACACCGGGACGCCCAACCGACGTGGACGAACATGAACACTTCAAAGTTACAATCTTGTCCCCCCTCACTGTGTTCATCAGGTCTAGCTGACGTTGGGAGAGCCGCTTCCTCGCCGACCTTGAATCCCCCGAGATGCTCCTTGTCACCGTCTGCTGGGCACTCGACCGCATCTTGTGGTACAGTTTGCTAGACTTGTGCATCAGGGTGTAAATGCACCGTATCAACTGTGAACAGGCCACCAAGCTACAAGCAGACAGGTGCAGAGCAAAATTAACAACCTGGTCTCTCGGCTTCAGAGAACAGGCGACAGAGACAAGCATGATCCACCCAGTCAGCCTGATGCATGCGTTGCTTTTTGGTTATCTGTCATTCACCAAACAAACAATGACAAGTACGTACCTTGGAACTCCGTCTTCCATCTAGTTTTGCATCTCGATGTTTCCCCCTGAATCGACGGAGAAGACAAAAAAGGCACAGCCTGAAGAAACACCGAAACATTTCCAAGAGCTGCTGCCCACCAAAGTAGTCATTCATCACTTTCTCTCACAATTTGCTCCCTCCCCAGCACGTCCAGAATTATCCATAAGACTGATATGATAGCACAAGCAAAATATGGCCGCACCAGCACAGATATGATAGATCAGCCATGATAAATTAACTTAGTGTCTCGCATGACCAACAAAGGTTCCATCAGGCATTCAGCAGCAGGCACATTGTATCAAGTATGAAACTCAAGTACTGCAGTACATCAAATATCTCATTACGGGGGTGAATGATAAAAGAGACCTCCAGTTATTACATCGTACGTAAGATCACACAAGAGATAAAGATTAAAGTCTGTACAAATCAAAAGTGCGACAGATTCGAGGAAGGGGTAGCAAAACAGGACAGCACCAAGTGATGGAATAACGTGCAACTTAGACTACGTTCCGGGAAACGTTCATTCAATGGATAATAATAGGATGAAGAAGAAGATAACCAACACCACGATTACAAAAATCATCGTCAGTGACAGTGCACCAGAGGGCGGGAGGTGGTGGAGTGCGAGAGGGCAATGCGTGAAGCAATCAGCAAAGCAGGAGACAAGACGAGGGGATTCACACCAGCCCGTGAAGCAATCGGCAGAGAAGATTGGAGATTGGCCTGAAGCACTCCCACCTCGTAACAGGTTGCTGGAGGGCCTGCTATAAAGGAAAGTTTGTAATAAGTAGAATATTTGAAAGATTAATTTTTTTAATGAACTGCATATATGTTACGAAAGACTATATATCTCTGACAATGCAAAGATAGGCAACGGGAGCAAATTACCTTTCCATTTTTTTGCAGCTGGGGATCTAGATCAATCTCTAAATTCCTTCCAGCGGACATGCGCGATCTTTGGCCAACTTTCTCCATCAGGTGCTCGGCAACTCTCCTTCAAGAGCTCACAACTCCATACATATATGTGCTGGAGGGAGGATGGCAGATCTGGTAAAGATGATATGTTGGGGCAGCTATAAATGTCGAGCTTGTTCAGATTGGAGAAGGACTTCAGATTTGTTGGCAGGGAAGTCATTCGACAACCACAGAATCTCAGGGTCTTGACTAATGTGAAATTTGCAGATTCTTCCAATGAAACAAATGGTTCCTTGAATCCTTCAAGAGAGAGAAATTCTGGAACGATGGAACCTTTAGCTGAGAGCACGTTGTTCAGTATTACAGGACTGCTAACATAGAGTGACTTCTGGACTCGAAATTGCGAGACACACTCAGGGGTGAGTTTCGGAACATCAATCAAATGTACATGGTGAAGTTGCAGGGAAGACACTCCTTCGAGTGTACATAAATCTGGCAAGTGATACAATATAAATGATTTAACAGAGGTGAGACTACCAACAGATAAGCATGCAGTGCTTCTGCAACTGCTTATGAATATATAATTCATGTGTGGCCAGTCCGCACAGAAGAATTCAGCTGCAAGCACGCAACAACTTATACCTCTCAAGGGATAGTGGTAAACATTCTGCTCCATGTGCCAACTCTAAAGAAGGGCAGGAACTCAAGCTAACATCTGAAAGAGAGGTAGCAGCTCGTAAACCCCCTAATGACCTGAGACACCAACAACTTACAATGCACAAACTGTGAAGTTTTGCCAAATGTTGGAGGACCTCTTCTGAAGGAAGTGTAGTTAAAGTCATTATTTTTTGTAAGGACAACCATTTCAGTGAAACCAAAGCATCAAGGCAAGCAACTAAAGCTTCATCTGTAATACTGCATGAAGAAAGAGAAAGCCCACGAAGTCCCGATGGTGGAGCCAGTGGCAGCCTAATGCTCCTTCCATGCACGAGACTCATCATCTGCTCGTGACAGTGTATCCATGCATTGATGATATCCTCTTTAACCACTTTCTTTTTCTTTCTTCCAAGGACACTTCCAAGGTTATGAACACGTGAGACATCAGCATCCATCAATATCATTAGCTGCTTCAGAAATGAATGTTCTGATGAGAGTATTCTCCTAATATCTGATCCTGAATCCACCTCCCAGATTAAACCAAGTTGTGACGCCAAGTGGTCTATACTCATGATATTCTCGCTCTGTTCTTGATGTTCCAACTCATAATTGGAAACAAATATAAGCAGTGGGCAATTGGATATTGCTAAGTTTGTAAGGCCCAGTGGAAGACAAGGTAATGTCTTCAGGTTTGGCACATTGAAGAGGTCAAGTGAAGAGCAATTCTCAAATAGCTCAGTGTTGGATGGTAGGCCTTGTAACGCGCTGCAATTTCTAAAGCTCAAAGATTCTAAATTCTCAAAATACGGACCATCAAGTAACCAACCTGGATATTTTGAAGAATTGTAACCATCAATTGTAAGATTCTCAAGTTGAGGCGGCAGCATCAGGCCTTCCAAAATCTCCAAATGTAAACTATCCTCTGCATTGGTGTTATTCTCGCAACACCATTCAAGTTGCAAGCTACCAAGATGACTTTTTCGATGCAACTTCGATTCTAATGCTTCATCTTTCCCAGTGACATTCTCAAGATTTGTGACACTTAAACTGCCACGGATCTCATTCATATCCCTCAGCTGTAGCAATTCATATCCCATTTTCTTTTGCACAGAAAATTTCTGAACTTGTTGAAGTGAAGTTAGCTTGCCAATGTGAGGAATTTGAGGCGGTGCTTTCGGCTCGTTTGTTCGGTAATCATTCGAGTCAAGATGTCGTAACTTCCTTAAATTGCAGAGTTTCTCAGGGAAACTCTCAACTTTATCATTTACCAGAAGTAACTGCAAGTGGTAAAGAGTACACAAAGATCTTGGAAATTCGGAAATCAGTGTTCTTATGATGTTTAAATACCGAAGGTGCTTCAACTCACCAACAGATTCTGGCAACTTACTACTGGTGTAAGATGACAGATATAGGACGCGCAACTTCTTCAAATTCCGTATTATCTGATTAAAAATGTCACTTACATCATCCATTAGGGGGTCTATGCAGATAACAGTGCGTAAATGATGTAGCATGCAGATACTTTGCTTGTGTTGCATCATACTATCAACACGAACGGATATATGTCGAACTGTGGTTGGTATTTCTGTCACCTTATCATCTTCCAACCTGAAGTAGTCCTCCGCGGAGAGTGATTCTGCCAGATCATGAAGGAGATCATGCATAACATAGTATGTGCAACCGAATTTCTTATCAACCATTTGAAAGAACGAAACAGAGATCATATCCTTGAAGCAATCCCTCCCAATATCTTCCACTCTCTTCTTTTGGTTGCACCCATTAATGAGGCCCTCTGCCATCCAAAGATGAACCAACTCATTGATGACATACTTGTGGCCTTTCGGGAACAAGCTGCAATATAGGAAGCACCTCTGCACACATGGATCTAACTTCTCATAACTCCACAACAGTGCTGTCATAGGCTCACTTGATTTGTCAATCGTCAAAGTTAGAGCATCCTTCCATGTAGATATGTTTGTTATCCCTTTCAACTGGGAACCCACAACTTTGGCCGCCAAAGGAGATTGTCCAAGCCTTTTAGCAATCTTCTCTGCAAAATCTTCCAGCCTTCCACGCAACTGCAGATTTCCAATTTCTGGTCCAGAGAAAGCATGGTGTTTGAAGAGTGCCAAGAAATATGCATCTTCCATGTTTTCCAGAGGACACACTTCTACACAGTAAAGAGCAGCTGGAAATGTATCCCGTCGAGAAGTCACCAAAACTTTGCTTCCCTTCTGTTGGGAGAGTAGAGGAGCTAACAGATTCTCCCATTCCCTCTCGCTGCCAGGTTCAAACCAAACATCATCCAACACAAGCAGGAATTTCCCTGATTCTTGCAGTATGTCAAACAACTTACGTTGCAATGTATCAAGGTTATCAATGTGTGGGCATTCCCCCTGAGAGGCAGACTCAATGATCTCCCGTGTATGATGACGGACATCAAGTTTGCGTGAGATGCTTACCCACATTGTTACATCAAAATATTCTTTTATCCTCTTGTCATTGAAAACATGTTGTGCTAAGGTGGACTTCCCCATGCCTCCTGCTCCTACAATGGCCAAACCTGAGTACATAGATATACTAGACTCGGTAGAAGCAGTTGTCTTGGTAAGTCGATCTATTATGTGATCACGGTCCTTATCACGGCCAATCACTCTCAGAGGTGGTATTGATGTGGTCTCGGGAACAGCAGCTGATGTTTTGGCGGGGCTCTCTCCATTATAACCACAACCAGCTGGTAAGGATAGCAATTGATGGAAGTCCTTGGCTTTCCCAAGGGTAGCCTTCAGCTCCTTCAGATGGCAAATTAGCTTTCTGTTCTCAGAGCTCAGATTGGACAACCTGCTTGTTACAGAATGCAGAGGCTTCATAAAAGCTTTGTTGATGGTGGCCGGCATGGAATCCTTCCCCTTTGCTTTGCGCTTGAGGAGGTTGTACTCATGCTCGTCCAACAAGTCTTCAGCCAGGTAGAAGCCTTCTTTGAGTTCCTGAAGCCATTTGTCCAACTTGGGCCTGTGGTTTCCCTTGTCTGCTGCTTCAACCAACAACTCGAACTGTGGCAAGATAATTGTCTCCAGTTCGTGGAGCTCATGGGCCATGTCCACGTCGAGGTAGGTTGAAGCATCAGCAAGGAGCTTCTTCAAGACAGGTGATGCCGCCAATTTCAAGCTAACGCTTAAGGCAGCGCTAGCTAACGCCACTTCCATTGGGTTGCAGGGTTTACTTTTTGGGTTGAATAAACTGAAGATAGAACCAGAATTGCTTCTAGACACAGTGATGAATAAGAAAGCTGTTGAAGTATAGTAAATCGTAAGATAAGTTAGCTAGCTGCAACGATGATATGAAAACAGAAACCTACTGATGGATCAGTAGACGATGGCAAAGACTAAGAAAACTATTTGTGGCAGTGTGGAATGACCTGAAAATCGATAGACGAGCAATCGAAAGTGCTTCTGGAATGGATGTAGAAATAACCAATGAATATAGCAGTGGATGAACACCTGTTTGAGTAAGAAATCACGAAATAAATTAGCAGGTTGCAACAACGAAGATAATAAATAGAACTTTACAGCCAGATTTGTAGAGGATAACATATGCGAATAGAGTGGTGAACTTACACAGATGTAGAAGTGGGAAGCAGAGTTGTAGGAGCCGGCACAGAGACGAGGCAAGGTTGCAGACCGTAGGAGCTAACAATGTTGTGTTGCAAGAGAATGAGGCAGAAATCCCCAAACAGCAGGTCAAGACAATAGCAGATGGTCCAGCTACTTGCCGTTTCTTTAAGTTTAGCTGAGATGGACTTGCTAATAAACTAACCAGAGGCCAACATGGACACAGCTCAACGATGATAATTGAAGTATAAAGTAGCAGAGGATAACATTGTGACTAAATACAAACAACCAGTTGGTAGTTGGTATCCATCACCATCGCTGGCTCTTCATGCTTTCCATGAACCATCCTTAAAGATGTTCTACCCGCAAGGAAATCATGAGAAAAATAGGAATTCCTTGAAATTGCATCCATAAATTACATACTGCAGAGGCAATCTGACAAACTAGTCTGTGCTTCTCATTTTTCTTCTTCTCCTAGTCCTTCCTAGTCTAGCCTTTTTCACGTCCTTGGGTTTGGTTTACATCTAGAAGCAGCTATTGTATCAATGTCATTCCCTGTTTTACCCACTGAATTACAGCCTCTCCTGTCCTGCGCACTTTGAAGCAGAAAACACAAAGCATGCCGCTATAAAGTCCAGCGTATATAATTAGGATATAAGAAAGGAAATTTGGGTACCATTAATTGGTGGTATAAAGTAAGCAGGGAGTGTCTGTTGGCGGGTATCCATCGATCTGACTACGCAATAACGCGGACGAGAATGAATAAACCCACTAGGTAACGCGGACAAGGCGGATGGGAAGTGGTCAAGTGGATCTGACCCAACTACTTGCCCCTTTTTAAGTTTTGCTGACTGGACCTGCTAATAAACTAACTAGTCACCAATGTGGGCGGTGGACACACCTCACTAATCGATTACTGAAGTGCAGAACGTAAGCTAGACGCATTTTCATGTGATGACATGTCACATAATGGAGTTCTTGTACCAAAAACTTCAGCAGCCAATACATAACTCTCCAAACACAACACCATTGTGTGACTAAATACAAACAACCAGTATCTAACCCCTGAAGCATCACGAGTTAGAATCCCATTCTTCCCCTTAATTACCATGCATGCAAGAGTGGAAAACAACCATCATGCTTTCCATGAACCAACCTCACAGATGTGAAAGCTATGACCCCATTGATGCTCAACCTGCAGGGAAAGGTACCATGATCTCCTTCAAATTGATCCATAAATTACATATTCAAAAGGAAGGGATGCTGTACTGCCGAATAGCTTCTGAACTACTCCCTCCATCCCAAAATAAGTGACTCAACTTTATACTAACTTTGTGTTAAAATTAGTACAAAGTTCTCAAAATAAGTGACTTAACCTTGTATTAAAGTTAGTATAAAGTTGAGTCACTTATTTTGGGATGGAGGGAGTACAATAGAAGTGTACAGAATTTGACGGAGCGCTTGCTTCTAGATCTTCCACTAAGGAAGTAGCAAGTTTCTAGCCGATGAACTAGTGTACGTACCACTAATAAATACTCCCTCCATCCCAAAATAAGTGTCTCAACTTTGTATTAACTTTAATACAAAATTGTATTAAGGTTGAGACACTTATTTTTGGACAGAGGGAGTATATAACAGTCATCACTGATATAACAACCAGCTTTGGATAGTGTGTGCATACCTAACAAAGAATCAATGTCTTTTCTAGTTTCAAGTACTAAAAATATGTGGACAGTTGAGCTATACATATTCCCGCGCCTCATCCTGAACCACCTGCCTATCTGGTTTCCCATTCTTCAGAATCCCTTGCCCCCGGAGATACATCGATTCCTTCATCATACTGCACAGTTCACACGGTTTTTCAAAAGCAAGTCGTTGTAGTATAGTAGTAAGGGTCACGTGGGTGGCCCGGGTTCGATCCCCGGCAATGGCGAAATTTTGTTCAAAAAAAGGCCTGATTAACAAAATTAGCATTAGTCCAATAATCACATAAATGATCTCTAATCAAAGGTTGTTAGTATGCTTACTACTTTGTAAAAAGAAAGTATCATAGTTTACCCTGATGTGACTCTAAGGAGTCACTATCAATGTTGCTAGTGCGCACAATTATAAGTAATCAGAGGCAAGTACCAAGAAAGAGACATAAAACTAATGCGAGTATGAATGTCACTAACTTGTGTTGGGGCCAGCACCATGGTTCCAAAAGGCTTGAAGCTTTGAATAAGCCATTCAAATGGACGCGCACTTTCATGTACTTCCCCTAGCCCTGCTTTACCCACTCAATTAAGCAGGACCCTACTTAATTGACGCACAATTTCCTGTCTTTTCCTGCTTTACCCACTTAATTTACTAGCTGTCCTGCACACCTACAAGCAGAAAACAGAACAGCATACCTGCAAGTCAAGCGCACCGTGGGAAATCAAGATATCAGAATTCCTTTAAAAGGATCCTCTTGAGGGCATAAACAAAAAGAACAAAACTCGGCTTGAATATGCCCGGAAGCAAATTCGGATATCAGTCATGGACTCATGGGTACAAATAAATCATTGGTGCAAGGAACGAGATTGAGTTCATTCAGCAGTACTGTAGAAAAGCCCTGCATAAACATACAAGAACCCACCCAAAAATGCAATCCCCATAAATACTGGACAGGGAGAACACGGTTTCAGCATAGCGAAACCTGAAACCTTCTCCTTACAAACAGAAACTTGATATTAGCTACTAGTAGATAGGGTTCGAATTTGGTCCTGGTCCTGCTCCTGCTCCTGCTCCTAGATTAGGAATTTACAGTTCCTGCTGATCCAAAGAAACAAGAGCTGGGGCGGCCAGTTAAGGAAGTGCCTAGCCACCATCCAATTTGACTTCAAAATACTTGGTCGACAGTAATGCTTTTACACTTGGGTTGTTTAAGAATCAAATATGTTTTGGTGCTTATCACTGAAGCTCATCTCATATCCCTGTACATAAAGCATAGATGAACTAATTTTGTGAGCTCCGGGATGAATTGAGGGGAGAGGACCCGAGAACGCGAAGGGATCTAAACGGCACAGAGCAGGGATTAGGTGGGTGGGAGATGGACCTGGGGGATCGGACTGGGAGGGAGGGACGCCCGCCGCTGGTCGCCGGAGCCGACGAAGCTGAGAGGGGAGGGGATGGGTTAGAGTCTGGCGTCCGCGTGGACCGGACCGGTGGGAGGCTAACAGGGTCAATCCAGCGCCATTCGTGTGGGTATGGACGGCAGTGATGGGATCAGATGTGGTGTTTGTGTCAAGTTCCTGCCTCAATTTTTTTTGTTACCGAATAGCTTGTGAACAAACAATATTTCCAAGTACTAGGAAAAAAAATGTTCAAAAGAAATTTGTTGATGAACAAACAATGCATTTATTATCCTTCGGTTGCCTCCAAATACGAGGCATCTTGGTCGAATTTCATAGATTACGTTGGGGACGAGGATAGAGACAATTTGGCAGGCTGCGATGTCGCCGATGAGGGCGAGCCGGTTTGGCTGAAGATTGTGAAGAGGACAT
>NC_041386.1:740930278-740933455 GCF_002162155.2 Triticum dicoccoides | reverse complement strand
GCTGGCAATGGAGGCAGCTCAAATGCTCAATTAGGATGAGGTGCTGCAGCGGTGTGTACCAAGTGGTGGGGGCGAAGATTAAGCCAGTAGCGGCGGCAAGAGGGTCGGCGTCAGCGACAGAAGGGAAGGATGAAATTAGGAAAACGCTTGCGTTCGGCGCGCCGGCCGAACACTTCGGCCGGTCTCGTCCACGCGCGCGGTGCTACAACGAATCAAACCACAAGGGCCCACCATGTTATCTCTTTTCACATCCGTGCGTCTTTCTCCTTCCTTTTCCTGGGTCTCTCTTCTTTTTTCCCCACCTTCCATGCTGCCATGGAAGTCCAACCCGGCGATCTCCTCCAGCGAGCCCCCCTCTTCTTCCCCGGCGACCACCCCCGAAGCCGACCCCCCCGAGCCAGTGTCCTCCCCTTGATTTTCCTCTCTCTCAACTGCATCTCCTACTGCTCCGTGGCGACTGGAGGCAACATTGCAACCAGCCATGGAGTTTTGCTGGAACCGACTGCTTGGCATGTTGGAAACGGCTACGTGGCGAGCTACAACCGGCAATCGCAAAAGCTACAAACGATGATCGATTTTGCTACAATCGGTGATCAATTTTGCTACAATGGCGACGGGGTTGGGGCGCTGACGAGCTATTTTTGCTGGAACCCGCTGCCTTAGAAGCTTGAACCGGTAGAATTTTTTGTTGCAACCGGAATGGGTGTGATTTTGCGACCACGACTGATTTTGCTACAACCGGCGCCACGAAGCTTCCACCTGTGTTGAGAAAAGCTTCTTCCGGTGAAGTAAAAAGCTGGAACCGGTTAACCAAGCTGATGCGATGAAGGAAATTTGCTGGAACCGGCATCGAGAAAAGCTTCAAGGGCGTGTAACGCCGACGATGACCGGCCACGCGCGAACGGCGTGCATCGAGCTGCAACCGTCGGCCGGCGATGTTGCGTGTGGCCGGCCATGTTGAAGAAACAATTTTGCGGCAAGGACGGCCGGCCATGCTAGCGAACCAGTTTCTGGCAAGGGCGGCCGGTAGGTTAACTGCAGTCACCAATGTCAGAAGCATGGTGCGGCTGGGGGACGAGCGCGGTCGGCATGGGTGGCCGGCGAGCAAGAGCGGCGCAACAGCGGGCAAGGGGGGCTTGGGGTCGCTGGTGAGCATGGGCGGCAAGGGGAACGAACGCGGCGGCCGGCGAGCATTGTTTTTTCTGTTTCCAGATTGCGTCAAAAGGAAGGAAGGAGAAGGACCCGTATCTGATGGCTGTAACAGGGCGAATCAGACGATAGGGCAGCGACCGGCCCAAATTTGGGCCGGTGCACCGGCGCCTATCGTCGCCCATGGAATTACTAGAAATCTAGAGCTGTTTTTTTTTTCTTTCTAAATGGAGTAAACAATAAGTTGGCTCCACAAATAAATGACAGCCGAATCGGGACACTGGAAGACAGAAATAGCAAAAGAAAGCAATGCTGAATTTAGGCAGCATCCGGCTTAATGTCTTCAGATGTTGAGGTGAGCTGGTCGATACAAGGATAGACGATGACCGACCCGACTAAAACTGAATTTTTTTTTCGCCCACTAAAAAGTACTCCCTCGTCATGAAAATGAATAAATAGGAATGTATCTAGAACTAAAATACGTCTAGATACATCTTCTTCTATCTATTTTGACGTGATTGATACCATCAAACAAGGCTTCAACATGAGCATCCAGTCGTGCTCTTAATGGAGCACACCAATGGGTGAGATGGTGACCCATTGTGCCGCACTGCACAATTAGCAACTAAACAAAAATGATCAAGGTTAAAATCATTGTCATCAGATTACCTCCGCGCATGACACGTGCGCTTGGCTTTTTTCTTGAACGCCCCTTGATGTGTAATTGCCCACAACCCTCCGTTTCAAACTATAAGTCATTTTAAATACTTTTTTTTGCACATATCTGGTTTTCCCATAGTTTGATGTTTTCACTGTTCTTCCAAAAAAAAAAATATGTTTCAAGATTTTTATTCTCATATCTAGAAAATATAAATAAATAAACTCATTATCATCAACGGATTACCATCGCGCATTTATTTTCCTTTCTCACAATGTGCAATCTGAATGCCCTCTTTTTCGCCAAAAAAAAGCACATATACACCCGCACAATTTTTTTTCTCAAAGAGCAATTTGAATGCTCTCTTATTTTTCAAAAATAATGAAGCCTCTTTTGATATATTATTCTTTACTTGCATATAATGAACATCAAGGTACACTACTAAGAAGATATACAGTACCATTATCAACCTTCGAGCAACGCCTATCCCCTTCAAATTGATGTGGAAATCCTACCATTTGCCAAAAATAATCAAAGCACATCAAAGCTTTGAAATTTTTTATATGTTGAGGATGCCAAATGAGAGCACTACTAGTGAAACTTTGCTCAACCTGTTCTTGTACCTGTGATTTCAGCCAGAACTTTTGGTTGAATCTCAACATGGAACAGAATGCTGACCTACATATAATTGACATCAACAGACAAAGGCTTCTATGCTGGCGGCCAGAGCTAAATCGATGCATGATGGTAGTGAGCTTCTTCTTGATTAGTAGAACACCCCTAGTTAAGGTAGTCAGCTCATCATTTCTTACTTCCAAAATTTGGCGCAATATGGTACCATCAATATGCAGAGCAGTTTGCCAGCACAAGGGAAAACCAGCAGCGAATTGCTCCATTTCTTTCCCTTTTTGAGCGAGAAAACTATAGCCCCAACGTAGTCGCCCGGATACAAAGTCAGAGAAATCGTCAGGACACACATAGTAAGTGTCTTTCGGACTGTAACAAATCGCCTCCTAATTTTGGATGCTACTACAAGGCTTGAATAGAATTAAAGCTATATAATAAGCTAAGCAACAACAGAGCCTTCTTCAGGTATTGATAATTCGGCCCATACATGCCTAGAATGAATCCGTAAAATCGGATGCGGATTTTCGTGCTGAACATTTTGATATATTATACGTTTTTTTCTGACATCGTATGCAAAAGTTATAGCCGTTTTACATTTTCCCTACACTTTTTGCAAAACATGTCCAAATTTAAGTTTTTAAATTTTCCTAACTAGTAGATGTGGTAACATAACTACATCTCGAAGGATTTTAACTTTTGAAGTTTTTATCATTTTCTTTGCTTTTTACAAAACTGAAAAGGCG
>NC_041386.1:740887649-740929963 GCF_002162155.2 Triticum dicoccoides | reverse complement strand
ACTAATGGGCATCGCACCCTTTAGTACCGGTTCGTGACACCAACCGGGACTAAGGGTCCCATTTAAACCGGGAGTAATGCCTGTACGGTGCCCTCGCCGCTCGAACCGGGACTAATGCTCACATTAGTCCCGGTTCATAATGCAACCGGAATTAATGCTCTTTTCTGGCTGAACGAAAGTCCTGTTTTCTACTAGTGCACGGCATAGCAATATGACCTTATACAACCGAATCGAAACAAAATGACAAACACATCCACCTAAGCAATAATCACTCGGTGTATCATTCAAGAGCAATTGGTGCCTCTTCTAATAATTTAGTGTATGCAATATTTTATTTATATAATCTATATAATTAGCCCATCCCACAAGTGCCACTTAGGCTTTTCAAATTTTGTTGAGGAGTTAGTGTGTATATGCGTTGTCCAAACTTTTGTTGAGCTGTGTTATATAAGCTACCATGTGGATCAAATTTGAAATATTATTTTGTATTTCAGGAAGGCGTGTATCTGGCCATATGGATCAAATTTATACATACTTTACCCATACGATCCATTGCTTAGTATAAATCGTAAATTTGACAGAGGTATATTGGCCACAATGTGAGGAAGGATCGATTTAGACCAATAATGCCTGTTTGCGCAACATAAAGGGAAAATGGATACACTCTATCCAATCACGAAGCTTATATATACATGTGTATACTAAATGTTATTATTGTTGTTTGAATAACAAATATTTTTACGGCCAGTATGATATCTATAATTCATACTATTGCATTTTAAATTTACTACAATTGTGTTTGTGACAATGGACCCCTATAGTATCTAGAACGTGCAGACGCACGGGATGATGACTAGTGATAGCTAATGGGAAACATAGAAAGAAAAAAATAATCCAGTTAGAACAACATGGGGGTACAATTGTAGGACATGGGAACCTAAAATTGTACGTCTCTGATTATTATAAGAAAGTATTTGGAGCACCTGAAGAAAGTTTGGTATCTCTAGATGAGAGTGCGATCGGGGACATACCTCAACTCAATTCAGATGAGAATGAGGTGTTGTATGCCCCGTTTTCTGAGAAAGAGGTGTTTGATGCAATAATGCAAATGAAGCATAATAAAGCGCTCAGGCCGGATGGGTACCCGGCGGAATTTTATCAAAAATTCTGGCATATCATCAAGCGAGATCTTATGCCTATGTTCCATGATTTGTTCGATGGTCACTTGAATCTGTTTCACCTTCATTTTGGAACAATAACATTGTTGCCAAATAAGGGGGAAGCTATTCGCATTGAGCAGTTCAGGCCGATTTGTCTTCGTCTTCTCAATGTTAGCTTTAAGATTTTTACAAAGGTTGGCACGAATAGGCTGACTCGGATAGCCCATTCGGTTGTGCAACCAACTCAAACTGCCTTCATGCCAGGAAGACAAATCCTGAAGGGGTTGTAGTCCTACATGAAATGTTGCACGAAATCCATACAAAGAAACTAGATGGTGTTATCTTCAAAGTGGATTTCGAAAAAGCGTATGATAAGGTCGTAAATGGCCCTTCCTCCAACAAGCCTTACATATGAAGGGATTCAATGAATCTTGGAGATCTCAGGTGGGATTCCTTCATACAGAAAGGCAGTGTCGGGATAAAGATCAATGATGATACATGTCATTATTTCCAGACACGTAAGGGGTTAAGACAGGGGGACTCCATGTCTCCTGTGTTGTTTAACATTGTAGCGGATATGTTGGCAGTACTTATTGGTCGGGCTAAAGAGAGTGGCCAAGTAGGAGGACTCGTCCCACATCTTGTTGAAGGGGGCATATCCGTTCTACAATATGCGGATGATACTATTATATTCATGGAACATGATCTCGCAAAAGCTAGGAATATGAAGCTTGTCTTATGCCTTTTTGAGCAACTGCCTAGGCTCAAAATCAACTTCAATAAGAGCGAATTGTTTTGCTTTGTGAGAGCTAAAGAAGAACAAGATGCTTACAGAAACTTGTTCAGTTGTGAAATGGGATCTTTACCATTTAGTTATCTAGGGATCACAATTCATCATCGATGGCTAACGGACAAGGAAAAAAGCTAAGCTGCTGGAAGGGCAAGCTAATGTCTTATGGAGGTCGGCTGGTTTTGAAAAAATCCGGTTTTCACAAGTTTGCCGATGTTCCTCTTATCTTTCTTCGAAGTACCGGTAGGGGTACGGAGAAGACTTGACTTCTATAGATCCCGATTCTTTTGGCAAAGTGATGAGGCCAAGAAGAAATTAAGACTGGCTACATGGGATATCGTGTGTAGACCAAAAGACCAGGGTGGGTTAGGGATCGAAAATTTAGAGGTTAAGAATAGATGTCTGCTTAGCAAATGGTTATACAGAATATCTACCGAGACCGAGGGCATGTGGATACAAATCCTGCAAAATAAATAATTACACTCTAAGACTTTGGCCCAAGTTAGCGCAAGGCCAACGGACTCGCCCTTTTGGAAGGGATTGATGAGGACAAAAGTATCTTTTTTCCAACGCGTTAAGTTCTTAGTTGGTAATGGTACCACTACTAGATACTGGGAGGATACCTGGTTAGGGGAGACGCCTTTGGCTTTACAATACCCTTCCTTATATAATATTGTGCAAGGCAAGGAGGATTATGTCGCCACAATATTAAACTCGGTGCCGCTTAATATCTAGTTTAGGAGATCCCTTGTAGGGGAACACTGGAATGCTTGGCGGCACCTGGTCCGTTGGTTGATGGATGTTCAACTTTCAGACCAGGTTGATACAATCAGTTGGAAGTTAACCTCGAATGGAATTTTCTCTCTGAAATCCATGTATTTGGACTTAATTGATTCTGGGCCATTGTCGAGGTCTTTATACATATGGAAGATTAAAGTTCCGCTTCGCATCAAAATCTTTATGTGGTTCGTTCACAAAGGAGTGATTTTGACCAAAGATAATTTGCTAAAAAGAAATTTAGTTGTAACTCCAGATGTTATTTTTGTGCCAAAATGAATCAATTAAACACCACTTTCTCCGATGTCCGCTTGCAAAATTGTTATGGCGATCAATTCATATAGCTTTTATCATTCATCCTCCAACGAGCATAAACATGTTATTCGGGACATGGCTTAATAGAGTGGACAAACACATAGCTAAACATATTCGTATAGGGATATGTGCACTTTTATGGGCTATATGGAACACGAGAAATGATATGATATATAATGGGACAAACTTCACTAATCTTTTGCAGGTCATCTACAGAGCTACTGCTTGGATCCGTATGTGGTCGTTACTCACTCATGTAGACTTCAGGGAGCCTTTGGATATTGGGTGCAACTGTTGGAAGACGGTAGCACGGGCTATCTTCAGCCTGTTTGGATGGCGAGTTAATAATAGGCTAAGTGTGTAGGCACCATAGTCTATTCTTCATCGCCAGATATGGAGCGTTTTCGCCGAATGTGGCATGTTACAGATTTATTTTTTCTCGTTGCTCGGTTTATGAGCTGCATTAGAACTTAAGACCTTGTTACACTTTTTAATAATATGACCGTATGCATCGATTGATGCAGAGGCCGGAGGTAAACTTCCTTTTCTAAAAAGAGATTCACTGGACCAAGCTTCCCCGGTTTTGGAGAAACAGAAGACTGAGGTTCGGTAATTTTGCTGCCCAGAGTCAAATTGAAGGGGGGAGGTGCGCAAGGAAGAAAAATTAGTGGAGCTTGTTCGCTGTGGTAAACAGCTCGGCTCAGGTCGTGCCCCACGCGTCGTGCTCTAGCACAAGCTCAAATGGTGGCTCTTGGTCGCAGCCTCTAAGAACACCCACGGCTCTAGGCGCCGCAGCCTCAGGAGGCCACCCGCAGCTCCAGGCGTTGCAGCCGCCAAAGTCCACCCAGCATGAGCGCCGGAGAGGACTGCATCCCGACGACCACCACCATTGTCGATTGGCGGCACAGATGGGAACGACGCGTAGATGGCCTGGCGGCGCTGGCTGAGAGAGAGAGAGAGAGAGAGAGAGAGAGAGAGAGAGAGAGGAGGAGGTCGGTGGGGCATGCACATTGGGGGACGCACACCAGACCAAAGGGAGGAGTTGCCTCCGGTGCCGATTTGCGGCGGAGACGCCAGAGAACGGGAGTAGCGATCTAGGTGGGCTAGGCGCAGGTGTGGGATGGGGTGGGTGCGTGGTGTAGTGGGGTAAGCTCAAGTGGGCCTACCGTGTTGTGTTGTGTGCTATCTACCCTACCATGTCAGCGTTGCGACAATTCTACAAAAACATTTGTCAGCGCTCCGACGGCATGGGTGCACCCTACAAAGCGACGTGGCGACACCACAGAGGCAGCTAAAATGTGCAGTCATACAGTCGGAGAACTTAAATTTGCAGCTAAAATGCGCAGAACTTCAAATGAGAAAATGTGTGTGTGCTAAATGGATCATGATATTATATTGAATTGACCAAAAACATGAGTACAGATTCCACCTTTGGTGATATTGGCAACAGAGGACATGTGTTGGCGGAGCTGCGGAGTGCAAGAGGACAATGCATGAGGAAATCATCACAGCAGGAGACCGAGCTGAGGCATCTGAGGATAAGCATCAACCTGTGAAGTGAGAAGTAGGTGACGGTTGACCTGCAAGATGAGCCAGCCTGAGGCACTCCACCTCGTAACAGGTTGCTGCAGGAGGGCACACGTCTTGGGCCTGTTATTCATTCGAAATAGACAAATGAAGGACGCTTCGAAATAAATGGATTTATTTGAAAGGTGCACAAAATATCAAATGCACATATATTATTACAAAAGGCTATATAAATTTGATAGTGCAGACATGGAGCTATACCTTTCTGTTTATTTGTACGTGGGAATCTAGATCGCACATTTTTAAAATAAAATTCCTTCCAGCGGATATGCGCGATCTTTGGCCAACTTTCTCCGTCAGGTGCTCGGCAGCTCTCATTCAACAGCTCAGAACAAGACCATATGCGTATGTGCTGCAGGGAGGGTGGCAGATCTGGAAAAGATGATAAGTTGAGGCAGTCATGGATGTAGAGATTCCTCAAATTGGAGAAGCACTTCAGATTTGTTGGCAGGGAAATCATTTCACAAGAACGGAAAATCAACTGATTAACAGATGTAAAATTTAAGGATTCTTTGAATGAAATGAATGGCCCCTTGCATTTTTCAAGGGTGATAAATCTCGGAACTCTGAAGCCTTCAACCGAGAGCAAGTTGTTGAGCATTACAGGACAGCTAACAATTAGTGCGTTCTGGACTCGAAACTGCGAGATACACTCAGGAGTGAGTTTTGGAACATCAATCAAATATACGTTGTGAAGTTGCAGGGAAGACAATCGTTTGAGCGTACATAAATCTGGCAAGTGCTCCAGTGACAATGATTTGACAGAGGTGAGACTACCAACAGATAAGCATGCCGTGCTTCTGCAATTGGTTATCCAAATATACTCCATTTGTGGCCAGTCAGTCCCGAAGAAGTCAGCTCCAAGCACACAATTGCGTATATCAAGGGTCACAAGGGATAATGGCAAACATTCTGCTCCACATGCCAACTCTAAAGAAGGGCAAGAAAACAAATAAACACATGAAAGAGATGTAGCAGCTGGTAAGCCACCTACTGACCTGAGACACCAGCAACGTCTGATGCACAAGAATTCAAGTTTTGTCAGATGTTGGAGGACCTCTTTTGAAGGAAGTGTAGCTAAAGTCATAATATCTTTTAGTGATAGACTTTCCAGTGAAGATAGGCCATCAAGGCAAACAGCTAAAGCTCCATCCGTAATACTGCATGAAGAAAGATAAAGTTTACGAAGTCCTAAAGGTGGAACCAGCGGCGGCCCAATGCTTCTTCCATACACGAGTCTCATCCTCTGCTCATGACAGTATATCCATGCCTTGATAATATCCTCTTTCATCGCTACTTCATCTTTCTCTCTTTCTAGAGCATTTTCAAGGTTTTGAACATGTGATAGATCAGCATGCATCATGATCATCAATTGCTTCAGAAATGAAAGTTCCAATGAGAGTACACTCTTAATATCTGATCCTGAATCCAACTCCCAAACTAAAGCAAGTTGTGTTTCCAACTGATCTGTTCTGATGAAATTCTCTTTTTGGTCATCATTGCAAATAAATATAAGCAGTGGGCATTCCCCTACTTCTAACTCTTCAAGTCCTAGCGGAAGACGAGGTAATGCCTTCAGGTTTGGCACATTGCAGAGGACAAGTTTAGAGCAATTTCCAAATATTTCAGTATTGAATGGCATGCTTTGTATTGCGCTGCAATTAACAAAGTGAACATATTTCAGATTCTCAAAATAAGAACCATCAAGTAACCAGCCTGGATATTTTGAAGATCTGTAACCATCAATTTTAAGATCCTCAAGTTGAGGTGGTGGCATCAGACCTTCTAGAATCTCCAAATGTAAACTATCATTTGCATTCAAGTTATCCTTGCAACTCCAGACAAGCCCCAAACTGCCAAGATGACTTTTCTGATCCAATTTTGATTCTAAGGCTTGATGCTTCCCAGTGACATTCTCAAGATTGGTGACATTTAAACGGCCATGGATCTCGTTCATGTCCCTCAGCTGTTGCAACTCATGTCCCTCAGCTGTTGAATGACTTATGTATTCTATCATGATGCCGTTCAAGATGCCGTAACTTCCTTAAATTATAGAGTTTCTCAGGGAAACTCCCAACTTTGTCATTTATCAGAAGTAACTGCAAGTGGTAAAGAGTACACAATGATCTTGGCAATTTAGAAATCAGTGTTTTGATGATGTTCAAATACCAAAGGTGTTTCAACTCACCAACAGATTCTGGCAACATGCTACTGCTGTACGATGACAAAAACAATACACGCAACTTCTTCAGATTCTGTAGTATCTGATTAAAAAGGTCACTTACATCATCCATTAGGGGGTCTATGCAGATAATAGTGCGTAAATGATGTAGCTTGCACATACTTTGCTTGTGTTGCATCATACTATCAACACGGACAGATAGATATCGAACAGTAGATGGTATTTTTGTCACCTTATCATCTTCTAACCTGAAGTAGTCTTCTTTGGAGAGTGATTCTGCCAGATCATGAAGGAGATCATGCATAACATAGAACGTGTGATTGTACTTCTTATAAAGTAGTTGAAAGAATGAAACGGAGATCATCTCTTGGAAACAATCCCTCCCAATATCTTCCACTCTCTTTTTTTGGTTGCATGAATCAAGAAGGCCCTCTGCCATCCAGAGATGAACCAACTCATCAACTAAATACTTGTGGCCTTTTGGAAACAAGCTGCAGTACAGGAAGCACCTCTGTACACATGGATCTAACTTCTCATAACTCCAAAACAGTGATGTCATTGGCTCACTTAATTTGTCAATCACTAAAGTTAGAGCATCCTTCCATGTAGATATATCTGTTTTGCCTTTCAACTGGGAACCCACGACTCTGGCGGCCAAAGGAGACTGTCCAAGCCTTTTAGCAATCTTCTCTGCAAAGTTTTCACACAATCTTCCCGGTAATGTATGATTTCTGATTTCTAGTCCAGAGAAAGCATGGTGTTTGAAGAGTGCCAAGATATGAGCATCTTCCATGTTTTCCAGAGGACACACTTCTACACAGCAAAGAGCAGCTGGAAATATATCTCGTCGAGAAGTTACCAAAACTTTGCTTCCCGTGTTCTGGGAAACAAGAGGAGCTAATAGTTGGTCCCATTCCCTCTCACTTCCAGGTTCAAACCAAACATCATCCAATACAAGCAGGAATTTCCCTGATCCTTGCAGTATGTCTGACAACATATGTTGCAGTGTATCAAGGTTATCAATGCGTGGGCACTCTCCCCGAGAGGCAGACTCGATGATCTCCCGTGTATGACGGCGGACATCAAGTTTGCGTGAGATGCTAACCCACATTCTGACATCAAAATTTTCCTTTACCCTATTGTCATGGTAAACAAGCTGTGCCAAGGTGGACTTTCCCATGCCTCCAGCTCAAACAATGGCCAAACCTGAGTACATGGTTGTACTAGACTCAGTAGTAGCAGTTGTCTTGGTAAGTCGATCTATTATACGATCGCGCTGCTTGTCACGACCAATCACTTTCATAGGTGGTATTGATGTGGTCTCGGGAACATCAGCTGATGGTATAGTGGGGCTCACTGCATGATAGCCAGCAGGTAAGCAAACCAGTTGATGGAAGTCCTTGGCTTTCGCCAGGGTAGCCTTCAGTTCCTTAAGATGGCAAATTAGCTTTCTGTTCACTGAACTCAGATTGGATAGCCTGCTTGATGCAGAACGCAGAGGCTTCATAAAAGAGTTGCCGAAGGAGGAGCCATTGGCCGGCATGGAATCCTTCCCCTTTGCTTTGCGCTCGAGGAGGTTATACTCATGCTCGTCCAGCAAGTCTTCAGCCAGGTAAAAGCCTTCTTTGAGTTCCTGAAGCCATTTGTCCAACTTGTGCATGTGGTTTCCCTTGTTTGCTGCGTCAATCATTAGCTCGAACTGCGGCAAGATAGTGGTCTCCACAGTTCATGGAGCTCACGTGCCATGTCCACTCCAAGATACGTTGATGCATCAGTAAGGAGCTTCTTCAAGACTGGTGATGCAGCCAATTTTAAGCTAACGCTTAAAGCAGCACTAGCTAACGCCACTTCCATTGGGTTGCAGGGTTTATATGTTTGTCTGAATTAACTGAAGGTAGAACTGGAATTGTTTCTAGACACAGTGATGGATGAATAATCTGTTGAAGCAGTAAATCATATATCAGTAGACGATGGCAAAGACTACGAATACTATTCTTAGAGTGCGGAATGACCTGAATATCGATAGATGAGCAACTGAAAGTGCTTCTGGATCGCAGGTAGAAATAACCAGTGAATATAACAATAGATGAACAACTTGTCCGACTTTGAAATCACGAAATAAATTAGCCTGTTGCAGCAACGAAGATAATAAAAAGAACCCTACAGCCAGATCTGTAGAGGATAACAGATCAGAATATAGCGGTGAGCTTACACAGAAGCAGAGTCGTAAGAGCCGGCTCAGAGACGAGGCAAAGTTGCAGGAGACGCAGATAGTAGGAGCTAACAATGTTGTGGTGCAAGAGAATGAGAGGCAGAATCCCCAAACAGCTGGTAAACAAGGCAATAGCAGATCTGATCCAACTACTTGCCCTTTCTTTAAGTTTAGCTGAGAGGGACTTGCTAATAAACTTACCAGTAACCAACGTGGACACAGCTCACCGATTATAATTGAAGTATAAAGTAGGAGAGGATAACATTGTGTGACAAAATACAAACAACCAATTGGTATCCATCACCATCGCTGGCTCTTCATGCTTTCCAGGAACCATCCTTATAGATGTTCAAGGAAATTACTGTCTGTCCTGCACAACTAGCTAGAAGCAGAAAACAGGAAAGCATGCCTCTGTAAGTCAGGTCCACCGTATATAATTAAGATATCAGAAATTCCTTTACAGCGAGTATATGATATACCAGAAGAAAATTTGGGTATCATTAATTGGTGGTATAAACTAAGCAGGGACAACGTGTGCTTCCAGGAATCAATCGATCCGACTATGCAATTAGCGCAGGCCAGAATGAATGAAGACACTGGGGCAAAGACAAGGTGCGTGAGCAGCCGGTATTATCTATCACTTGCGAGAGTTGCTACTTGCCCTTTTTTATGTTTAGATGAGCTGGACTTGCTAATATGCTAAGCAGTAACCAATGTGGTGACGGCCCTTTGGTCGATAATTAAATAAAGTACATAAAGTAGACTAGACGCGTCTTTCACGTTATCACAAAATCACATAAAGCTTTAGCAGCGGTTACGTTACTATTATATGCAATCAGATCAGCAGTGAATCTTCTTCTGTTCTCTCCATCGTCATCAGTCCATCACTGGCTCTCATGCTTCCCATGAATCATCCTCACAGATCCGAAAGACATGACCTCGTTGATGCTCAACCTGCAGGGAAAGAAAATATGCTCTCCTTCCTCAGCCTGAACCACCTGCCTATCTGATTTCCCCTTCTTCAGACTGCCTTACCCCTGGAGATACATCAATCCCTTCATCATACTGTAACAGTTCACCGCTAGCTAGCGCTCGGGTTGCCCCCCGCTCGGGCGACTCGGGTGGCTCCCCAACCCTAGCCGCCGCCGCGGCCTAGCCCATCCTCCTCCCTTCCTCCCGCGCCGCCGGCTTGCGCCAGGAGGCCGACGACGGTGGCGGGGGCTCTTCCTCCCTCCCGCGTCTCAGGGGTGGCGGGACCCCAACATGCATGGAGGTGCGGCCGATCTAAAAGCGACAGCGTTGGCTTCGACGGTGGCGACGGTCGGCCCTGCCTCGGGCCACGTGCGGCTGCTGCGGCGGCTGGCCTGGATCGGGCGGCGGCGCGATGCGGTCTTCGGCAGCATGTCATCTGGCTTTAGATCAGCGGCGGCGGCGAGGGCCTGGTGGACTGCTTGGCGGCACCCATGGCAGATCTAATCTGGCCGGTGTAGCCAGTGGTGGTCATCTTCTTCGTCGACGGTGGCCGGCCAGAATCTTGGTGATCGGATCTCGAGATCCATCATCTAGTCCCGGCTGCGAGTTGGGGAGACATGGTTGCCGGTGAAAAACCGAGCCGACGACAGGCGATGGCGGCGTTTTACGCCGTTACCTTGATGAAGGCATCGTCGTGTAACTACTGTCGACCCACTCGTGTTGCTCCGTGGGAAACCTTAGGATCTGGTGTTCCAGATCGGACAATGGCGGCACTGCGGTGTCGTTTCTCTCTTGGGAGCATCGTTTGTGGAGCAGCGCTGGAAGTCAGAGGCAGGAGGTGGAGCGGCTTCGTCTTGCACGGGGCTTCGGTGGAGATGTCAAGTCATGCCTGACCGACAGGTGCTACGCTTGGTCATGCCTGGTCGGCAGGTGCTATGCACGACAGATCCTCCAAGGACTTGGCAGCATGGCGCTGAGGTGTATCAGTGGCGACCGCGATGTGTTTAGCTGTTTGCGCGCAGGGTGGAGGTGCCGTTAGGCGCCATGATGGCATCGACGATAGCTGGACCGAGCAAGGTTGATGCATCAGTACAGTTCTGAAGTGGAGCGGTGGCAGTTGGCGGCGGCGGCCTCTGAGAGCATGCCTGACCAGTGTGTGCCCCAAACCCGGCAAGCGGCTAGGTTGGGGTCTCATGTCTTAGATGTTAGGCTTGGTTGTGATGTCTGTTTGGTATTAGGCCCAGGCTATCTGCGCCCCTTCATCAACTGAATAGGTGTAGCGACCGTTTGTTGCTTAGACGACGGCTTTAGTCTTACTGTTATATTGATTTTGTAAGGTCTTGTGAGAATAATTAATAAAGTGGCCGTATGCATCGCCCAGATGCAGAGGCCGGGGGTCATCCTCCTTTTCTAGAAAAAATATTGTAACAGTTCACACGGTTTCCCAAAAGCAAGTCGTTGTAGTATAGTGGTAAGTATTCCCGCATGTCACGCGGGTAAACCGGCGATTTTGTTTTTTCAAAAAAAAAGGCCCGATTAACAAAATTAGCATTAGTCCAATAATCAGATAAATGATCTCTAATCAAAGGTTGTTAGTATCCTAACTATTTTGTAAAAAGAAAGGATCATAGTTTACCCTGATGTCGACTCTAAGGGGTCACTATCAATGTTGCTAGTGTGCATAATTATAAGTAATCAGAGGCAAGTACCAAGAAAGAGCCATAAAACTAATGCGAGTATGAGTGTCACTAACTCGTGTTGGGGCCAGCACCATGGTTCCAACAGGCTTGAAGCTTTGAATAAGCTATTCAAATGTACGTGCACTTTCATGTACTTTCCTCTGGCCCTGCTTTACCCACTCAATTAAGCACGACCTGCTTAATAGGCGCGTACTTAATTTACTATCTGTCGTGCACGCCAACAAGTGGAAAACAGAACAGCGTGCCTGTAAGTCAAGCACACCGTGGGAAATCAAGATATCAGAATAACATGAAAAGGATCCAAAAGAACAAAACTCGGCTTGAATATGCCTTGAAGAAAATTCGGGTATCATTCATGGGTACAAATAAGTCAATGGTGCAAGGAAAGAGATTGAGTTCATTCGGCATTACTGCACAAAAGCCCTGCATAAACATACAAGAACCCACCCAAAAAATGCAATCCCCATGTTTCTTCTTGCTCCCCCGTGTCGCCCCTCCTGTGGCGGCCCGGGGGCTGAAACCCTAGCGTGCCGCCGGCCGTCTACGCGACTCTCTCGCTGCCGTCGCCGCCGCCGGCCTCGGCCGCGGTGGCGGCGGGCCCCGCTCCCAAAGGGACGGGGGTCCTCCGGCCGTTTCCAGCGCGTACGGCGGAGATCAGGAAGCTGGGCGGCAGCCTTGGTGCGATCTGCCGTGGCCGTGAGGGTGGCACGGCGGTCAGATGTGGTGATGGGGGCCCCTGTATCTCCGTGTCTCCTTCCCATGGCGGCCAGATCTGGAGCCCCGACGACGCTCGTCCTCGACGCTCCTGGCGGCACTCCGGCCTCGCGGTCGCGCCGATGTGGAGGCTGGTGAGGAAGGGGAGGCCGGCGTGTTGCAGCCCGGTGTGGTTGTGGCAGGCCTGGCGTTGGTGTGGGCGTTCCCAGTTGGCCTGCGGAAGGACGCGGTGTACTGCTGCTGCTGCCAGCGTGGTGCTGGGAGGAGTTGTGGATGCTGCTCTGGATGCATATCTGCGTGGTGCAGGGCGCATCGAGGGCGGGTTGGCGGGGCTACTGCTGATCCAAAATCTGGAGGTATTGCCCCCCTCCCTTCCATGCATTCCTTCCCAGTCCCCGGTTCGGGATTTTGCCGGATCCACCTCCGGTGTGTTCTAGTGGAGTAGATCGGTGTCTGAGGGAAACCTTGGCCGCCTTGGCTGGCCGGCAGCGGCGACGCCACCTTTTGGTGCCGCTTTCCTCCTTGGGGGCGCTGCTGAGGACACCATCTCTCCACTCCGACCCATGTCCGGGTGAAAGCCCAAGATCCGATGTGGATCGGGCGTCGGCGGCGCCCCGCGCATCGTAACCTTCCTGGAGGCGGCGCCAAGGACATTGGGATCGGATGGGAGGGTCTGCAGGCGAGGGGTGGGGGTGTGCTGCCTCCCTTTCGGTGGAGCGGTGTTTCTTTCTACATATTCTTGGCGTCGGCTCTTGGCGGCATGGTGCAGCGGAGGCTTGGCGTCAAATGTGTGGTGACGGACACGCACAGGAGGTCGATGCTGTCTGACGTCGTGGTGGCGTCGGCGGCAGCGAGACCGGGCAAGGCCGATGCAGCAGTACAGCTCTGAAGATGGATATGTGGCAGGTGGCTATGGCGGCCTCATACCCGGCAGGCGTCCTGGTTGACGAGCACGCCGGACTGGTGTGTGCCCATACCCGGCAGGCGTTCTGGTTGGGACATCAGGTCTTAGATGTTAGGTTTGGCTGCGAGGTCTGTTTGGTATTAGGCCCAGACCATTAGCGCCCCTTCATCAGCTAGATAGGAGTAGCGACAGAGGTTGCTGAGATGGTGGCTTTGGTCTTACTGTTGTACGACTTTGTAAGGTCTTGTGTTAATAATCAATAAATTGGCCGTATGCATCGTCCAGATGCAAAGGCCGGGGGTATTCCTTCTTTTCTAAAAAAAAATGCAATGCCCATAAATACTGGACAGGGAGAATACAGTCTCAGCATAGCGAAACCTGAAACCCTCTCGTTACAAACATTAACTTGATATTAGCTACTAGATAGGGTTCGAATTTGGTCCTGGTCCTGGTCCTGGTCCTGCTCCTAGATTAGGAATTTACAGTTGCTTCTCCTACTCCTCTGCTGACCCAAAGAAACAAGAGCTTAGCCACCATCCAATTTGACTCAAAATCCATGGTCGAGAGTAAACGGCACAAGCCGTCCTTTTACACTTGGGTTGTTTAAGAATCAAATAATTTTTTGTGCTTATTACTGAAGCTATCTCATGTCCTGTGCATATCCCCCAAACAATGACTCTATCGCAAAACAGCATAACAATATAGACAACATAGATTTTCCAGGAAGGGGTAGAACTAATTTTTGTGAGCTCCGTGATGAATTGAGGGTAGAGTCTGCGTCGCCAGCAACAGCGCCGCACAACGCGGCATGGATTCCATAAAGCCGCCGAAGCCGAGAATGCGAAGGGATCTAACCGGCACAGAGCAAGGATAGGGTGGGTGGGAGATGGACCTGGGGGCTGGGACGCCGGCTGCTGGTCACTGGTCGCCTGTGGGTCACCAGAGCCGACGAAGCCGAGAGGGGAGGGATGGGCCAGAGTCACGCTGTGCATCAACAGACAAAGGCTTCTATGCTGGTGGCCAGAGCTAAATCGATGCATGATGGTAGTGAGCTTCTTCTTGTTTAGTAGAACACCCCTAATTAAGGTAGTCAGTTCATCATTTTTTACTTCCAAAATTTGGCGCAATATGGTTACCATCAATATGCAAAGCAGTTTGCCAGCACAAGGGAAAACCAGCAGCGATTTGTTCCATTTATTTTCCTTTTTGAACGAAAAAACTATAGCCCCCAGCGCAGTCGCCCGGACACAAAGTCAGAGGAATCGTCAGGCCACATGCAGTAAGTGTCTTTCAGACTGTAACAAATCACCTCCTAATTTTGGATGGTACTACGAAGCTTGAAAAGAATCAAAGCCATATAAGAAACAACACAGCCTTCTTCAGGTATTGGTAATTCGGCCCATACATGCCAGGAATGAGTATCCTTACGAGCCATTTCACAGTTTGCTCCCCAGTAAAAGACATTTCTACATCCAAATAAGAGTATGTACCTTGATAATTACGTTGATGCCACGCATGGCAACTGCCATATATAAACTGGTGCTCCTATCACCTAAACCGGCACCATGAGCTGTACCCGTTCGCTCGCCCGTGCCGCTCTCGCGGGAGGCAGGGCGAACCCTAGCCGCCGCCGGCCAGCGGCCCTCCCCCACCCCTTTCTCCCCCTGCCGCCGCCCGAGGGCGCCGCCGGGCGAAGCCCGGCTGGCGTCGGCGGCGGCGGGGCCTTCTTCCCTTCTTTCTTGGCTTCCGGTGGCGCGGGACGCAGGGCCACGGAGAGGAGCGCGCCGTTCGCGCGGGACGGCGTGACGGCGACCTGGGCGGCGTGCCGGTGGTGCGGCCGTGCGGCGGAGCGGCGGCGGCTGCGTAGTTCTGGTGGCGCGGGCTTGCGCGTGGGGAGGGCGAGGTGCTGGCTTCTTCGGGGCTTCCTCGTCAGATCCCGGCGCAAGGGCCACGGGCCGCGGCGGCGCGGGCTGGGGTCGGTGTCCTGCTAGGCTGGGCCGGCCTCCAGCATGGTGCGGCGTGCCGGCTGGTGCGCTCGTGGCGGGGCGTGGCCGTTCGGGCATGGGGGCTGCAGATCTGGTGGTGGCTGCGGTGGCGCCCGTGCGGTCGACGCGGGTGGTGGTGGCGATGGTCTCCGGAAGGGGGCAGCTAGGCGCGTGGCTCCGGTGGTGCGTGCCCGGCAGCTCCGGCGCTTGGAGCTCGCCGGGCGACGCGGATGGGCAGCGGCCGGGCTGGCTGTTGCTCCGGCCGTGGGCGGCGGCATGGATAGGTCTCGGTGGCCTACCGGTGTCGTGGCGGCTTCACGTTGGCTCGATGGATCTGGCCGCGGCAACGGCCGGCTTCTCCGGCGTCGGTTTGTCTGCGTTCGGGCCGTCTCGACCGTCACCCCATCTCCTCGTCGCCCAGGCGCTACTCCCATCAAAGTGGCTGGTCCTCCCCCAGCTGCGGTCCACCGCTCGTCTCGCGCCCGATGCCGCAGGACAGAGCTCGTCTCGCGCGCGATGTAGCAGGACCGAGCTCGTCTCGCGCACGATGCAGCAGGACTGACCTCGTCCCCCTCTCCTTGCTGTAGGACCGAGCTCAGCTTGCGCTTGGGGCAGCAGGATGGGTCGGTGGATGCCAATTCTGGCCGACCTATTGGGTCTCGACGCTGGGGGTCGCCCAGGGGCGCGAAAGGGGGGACCTTTCCGCCCGTCTCTTTTGTTGGGGTGCGGCGGGTCACGGGCGAGGTGGTGTCGCGGTCTTGGATGCTGGGGCGGCGGCCCTGATGGTGGTGGTCGCGCGGTGCTCTTGGACAAAGCCCGTGCCTTGGTGCTGCCCGGTCACCATGGTCGTGTGGGCGGCGTGGTTGCCGGGGTGTGGCGTTTGGTGGCAGTGATTGTTGGCTGAGGTGAAAACCTGCTCTATCTTCGGACGGACAGGCGGCGGCGAAGATCGTTCCCTTCATGAAGGCATCATCACGGCTTTCAATCAGGGGTCCCAGCTGCCAACCTTGGAAGCGGCTCGCCTCCCGGCGCTTCTCCACTCGGCCGCTGCTAACGCACACCAACCTCCCCTTAAGCGCGGAGTCCACGACTGCTGGGCCGTGCGGGAGTGCGGGTGACGCGGCTCGAGGCGGAAAATGTTGGGTAGAACCATGGCTCTGCCGAACCCATGCTCGGTGCCACACATCTCAGGGCAGCCTTTTTTGGGATATGTGCATGGCTGGTATGGTAAATCATGGCGGGAACGACTAAGGCACATAATAGAAACTACTATGCACTAATAAACCTACAGACTGCTAACAACATAGGAAATAAAATATTGGACCTGCCTCGGAAGAGAGGAAAGTTGTCTCCATGCAGCCGCAATACTGTTCACAATTGTTTAATGCACGTTAATTCTGCCCCAGGACATGCATGCCATCACAAAGTTCAGTTTTTCTTTGTTTTTCAAAAAATCATGAAAAAATTCACACATGTAGTAGTCGTGCAAGAAAATGAAGTTTGGCTGCGTTTCTACACATTTGCATGACTGTTTGCCCCCATGTAAGAATGTTGTGTCGTTATATCGTCAGTGTAAGTGTTTTTTGTCGCATGTGAGTACAGTTTGCTATATTTACTTGAAAACTGATATATTGTCACTTTATGAACAATAGTCATTTCTTTTTTCTTCTTATATGAACAGTAGTCATTCCTTAGTGCATGTAAAGTGTCGATCCATAACCATATGAAACAATGGTAATAGATAAAATAATCAGATTGCTTCAGGTTTTGCTACATAAACATAGGGGCGTGTGCCAGCCCTTTCCTGTTAAAAAAAGCCAAGCCTACGCAGGCTTAGAGCAAGCTGCCAAGAAACGGATTAGGCTAATCAAAGAAATTTGAATGCTAACCAGGCTCGAATCCATATGGTGACCAGTAATAGATCTAACGGCATTGACCATAGGTTCGGCTGGACCATGGTCCTAAATATCTCCTCTCGCTCGAGGCGGTCGGGGATGTGCGATCAAGGTGTCGGCGGCGCATCTCGCCGGATCAGTAGAAGGCAACAGCGGCAACGGCGAGGCGACAAGGAAGAGCTCGGGAAGGACGCCGGCGCTTCTGTCGGTGCTGGGAATAGGCGGAGGCGACCAGAACTGGGGCGGCGGCGGCGGTTGCAGACAACTTTGGTGGTGGTGTGATGCCTCCTGTACGGCTGCACCGGTGGTTAGAGAATGAAGGAGGAGACAAAAGAAAAGAGGGAGGCGTGGTGGTCTGGCTCACCATTTTGGTCGCCGGCGGCGGAGGAAGACCCGTGTTTTACCTTGGACGGATTGCGAGCCCAAGAAGTTGTATTGAAAGGGGGAGGTATAGCGTTCCTGCACATCACCAGAACCGCAATGGTAAACATTCATTTATGCATTTCCTCATAATTATGTTTCCAGGCAATTTTTTACATATTGTTACGGACCATTATAGAATTAGCTAATTTTTTTTTTGGAAAAGGGGATGTACCCCAGCCTTTGCATCAGAATGATGCATACGGCTTATATTATTAAAACGAATAATCCAGTATCGAAGTCTCGAACAGTTATTACAACCATCAAAAAATCTGAAAAGAGGAAAGGCCCGAAGCCACAACCGGCTGGCAAAACGAATAGGAGCACTACATGCCTATCCTATTACATGACCGCCATCCAAACCGGTTGAAAATATCCCGAGCTACCATCTCCCATCGGGTAGACGCAGTAACCAAACGCTCCCTGGCTTCCGTCGGAGTGAGTAGCGACCACATACGGATGAACGCCGTGGCCCTGAAGATAACCTGCAAAAAGTGAAAGTTTGTTGATCGGTTAAAGACTAAGTCATTCCTGCAGTTCCATATTGCCCACAAAAGCGCACAAACGCCAACCCGAATGTGCCTTGCAATGTCAGAATCCACCCCGTGAAGCCATGTTCCAAATAACATGCTAATCGAGGTAGGCTGATCAATATTAAACGCAATATGAACCGACCGCCATAGAATCTTAGCCAAAGGACACTCTAGAAAGAGGTGCTTAATGGTTTCGTTATGGTCGCAAAAACTACATCGAGACGAGTGATGGGGTCATGTACCTAGGGTAGGGTCACAGACCTGATCTAAGTACCCTGCCCAAGGACACCCTTAGAAGAGGTCACCTTCCAGTCGACCAACGAGGGACTCACTCGACTGACTTGAAGGACTCGACCACGAAGACTCACTCAACTACCAGGAGGTCAAAAGGCACTCTGCACTGCAATGGCCTGTAGTTAAGTAGACTTTATGGTAGTTAAGACACTTTATGTGGGACGTTACCAGTAACGCCCAGGACTTAATGTCCCTTAAACCCTTCATTACGTGGGCTGGCTGGGGTCCTGGCGCACTCTATATAAGCCACCCCCCTCCACAGACAGAAGGGTTCGGCACCCTGTAACTCATATACATATAATCCACTCGACCGCCTCTGGGCTCCGAGACGTAGGGCTTTTACTTCTTCCGAGAAGGGCCTGAACTCGTACATCCCTTGTGTTTACAACCTCTCCATAGCTAGGACCTTGCCTCTCTATACCTACCCCCCACTCTACTGTCAGACTTAGAACCACGACAGTTGGCGCCCACCGTGGGGCAGGTGTTTTAGCAATTTTGTGGAGAAGTTGCGATTCTTCCGAGTACTTTCATCATGGTGGCTGCTGGAGTTTTGGTCGAGGGTCGAGAGATCCGTCTCGGCGCTCTCACCTTCATGGCCGACGACTCCGCCTGGCTCCAGGAGGCTCCACTCGACGTTGATGCGCTCCTCGTCCGCGGTGCGACGCATTTTCGCGCATGTGTCCGCGGCGTTCTGCTGCGGCAACCGTCGACCCCATATCGGTCGACATCCCCATCGACCACCCTCCCGGTCTTCCGCCAGCGCAAGCGCTCGGGCCGGTCGAGGATTCAGCGGTGGGTGAGGCACGCGGTGGCCCGCCAGACGGCCACCACCCAAGTTGCGGCAATCGAGCCCGACGAATCTCTCTACGGCCTGTTCGATCTGTCGACTGGCTCCGTAGAGACCGCATCCGAGTGCGATAGCAGTGATCCAGCGGTGGAAATCCTGATGGTCGACGGGCCCCGCAGTCCCCCTGGCTTCGCCCGTGATGGTGGAGCAGGCGACGGAGGCGACCCTGCACGAGACCACGAAGAGTACCAGCCCGAGCCACTCGACTCTCTGCAAAGAGAAGAACTTCGCCGCAGGAACGTGGATGTCCTGCGTACTCCCATCGCAGGAGAAACCCCCGAGGCTCGCGCCTTGGAAGAGGCACGTTTGGCTAATTTGGCCGAACGCACTCGACTGGAGAATCTTCAGCGAGCACTCGACGAGCGCGCGCGGCAACGAGTTCCCGACACCAGTCGACGTCAACTCTTCCCGCCGACTCAGGTATATCGAACCCCAATCCAGAATTTAGCAGCTGCGACCCGTATAGCAGAGTCCATCCAGCCCTCTCAGTCAGAAGCTGGCAGAGGCTTGATGCAGATCAGGGATCTGCTCCGGGCAGCAGGAGATCAGAATTCGGCCGTGTCGCAGTCGCGCAACAGAATTCACAGTCGATCCGTCGCTGTGAATACGGTTCAGTCGGCTCACAGCCCCAGATCGCCTCCGCGGCGTGAAGGGCGCGAGAATCGGCGAGACCAATATGGTGACCGACTCGACCGAGATGATAGGCGTCGAGTGCCCAATTCCCCTCCGAGGGGTGGGTCTTACGCTCCTCGGCAGCAAGATGACAGACGTCAGCTCAGTGCGGGGCAAAGAGTTCCAGTCGACCCCAGAGAACCAGGCTTCAACGCGCGATCCATTATCGTGCAAGGTTTGGTCGACCGGAACAGAGCCCATCGAGGTGGACTCGACAGAGATGCGCCCACAAGCAGTCGAGTGCATGTTTCTGGTCCTGAATGTTTCAGCAGAGCTATCAGAGCTGCAGTTATCCCTCCGAATTTCAGGTTGGCAACAGGAGTCAGCAAGTTCACTGGTGAGTCTAAGCCTGAAACTTGGCTTGAGGACTACCGAGTGGCGGTTCAGATTGGTGGTGGGAACGACGAGGTGGCCATGAAGCATTTGCCCCTCATGCTGGAAGGTTCTGCCAGGGCATGGTTGACTCAATTACCTCCTAGCAGCATTTACACTTGGGAAGATCTGTCCCGAGTGTTCATCAGAACGTTTGAAGGAACTTGCAAGCGACCGGCTGGACTGACGGAGTTGCAAGTCTGCGTGCAGAAGACCAATGAGACTCTCAGAGAGTATATTCAGAGATGGATCACTTTGCACCATACCGTGGAGAATGTGTCTGATCATCAGGCGGTCTGCGCCTTTAAAGATGGCGTCAAGAACAGAGAATTGAGTTTGAAGTTTGGTCGAACCGGTGACATGACCTTGAGTCGGATGATGGAGATTGCTACCAAGTACGCCAACGGCGAAGAAGAAGACCGACTCCGAAGCGGCAAGCACAAGCCGAGTCAGTCGGAAAAGGGAAACACCAGTCGGAAACAGAAGCGGAAGGCTGAACCGGCAGCTCCTGGAGAGGCTCTGGCCGTGACTCAGGGAAAGTTTAAAGGGAAACCAAAAGGATCCTGGAACCCTAAGAAGGTAAAGGATAAAGAAGGGAACGACGTGATGGATATGCCGTGTCACATCCACACGAAGAAAGACGAAGAGGGGAATATCATCTACCCGAAGCACACCACTCGCCAATGTCGACTCCTGATCCAGCAGTTTCAGGGAAAACAGTCTAATAACAAGGAGAAGGAGTCGGACAAGGCCGAAGACAAGGAGGACAGTGAGGAAGGATATCCGCATATCAACTCTACTCTAATGATCTTTGCAGATGTGGAGAGCAAGAGTCGATTGAAAGTAATTAACCGTGAGGTGAACATGGTTGCCCCAGCAAAAGCAAATTATCTGAAATGGTCCCAAACACCCATCACCTTCGACCAATCTGATCACCCGACTCATATTGCCACCCCTGGGAGGCAAGCTTTGGTGGTCGATCCAGTTGTTGAAGGCACTCGACTGACAAAAGTGCTTATGGACGGTGGTAATGGGTTGAATTTGCTGTATGCAGACACACTGAAAGGAATGGGCATTCCGATGTCCCGACTGAGCACCAGTAACATGAGCTTTCATGGAGTTATACTAGGAAAGAAAGCCGAGTCACTCGGCCAAATAGCTCTGGACGTGGTGTTTGGCGATTCGAAACATTTTCGCAAAGAGAAGTTGACGTTCGAGGTCATGGATTTTCAGAGTGCATATCATGCCATTTTGGGGAGACCAGCTTATGCACGGTTCATCGCTCGACCATGTTACGTGTACCTCAAACTGAAGATGCCCGGCCCCAAAGGAGTGATCACTGTCACCGGTGATCGGAAAAAGGCAGAAGAGTGCTTCCAGAAAGGCTCAAAGATTGCTGATTCCCAGGTGACAGCGGTCGAGTTCGAAGAATACAAGCAAAACGCAGATCCGAGTGACTTGCTGCGATCCAAGAAACCCGCCACAGAGTCTGCATTTCAGTCGTCCGGTGAGACGAAGCCTGTTCACATTCACCCGACCGACCCCGATGCAGCTCCGACCCACATCTCCACAACACTCGACCCGAAATAGGAAGAAGCGCTCATCCAGTTCCTCCGTGAGAACTGGGACATTTTCGCATGGAAGCCCGCTGACATGCCAGGTGTTCCCAGGGGACTGGCTGAGCATCGCCTAAGAGTCGACTCATCTGCAAAACCAGTTAAAGAGCATCTTCGGCGGTCCGCCGTCCAGAAGAGAAAAGCCATTGGTGAGGAAGTGGCTCGACTGTTGGCGGCAGGATTTATCCGAGAGATATACCACTCCGAGTGGCTCGCTAATGTCGTCATGGTTCCTAAGAAAGACAAATCACTCCGGATGTGCATTGATTTCAAGCACATCAACCGGGCCTGCCCGAAAGATCATTTTCCTCTCCCTCGCATAGATCAAATTGTTGACTCGACCGCGGGATGCGAGAGACTGTCTTTTCTAGACGCCTACTCCGGGTACCACCAGATCCGTCTGTACGGACCCGACGAGGTAAAAACAACTTTCATCACTCCATTCGGGTGCTTCTGCTATATCACCATGCCATTCGGCCTCAAGAATGCCGGAGCCACATTTATGCGAATGATTCAGAAGTGTCTACTCACTCAAATCAGTCGGAATGTGGAAGCGTATATGGATGATATCGTTGTCAAGTCACGAAAAGGTTCCGACCTGCTCGCTGACCTCGCCGAAACATTTGCCAACCTCAGAAGGTATGATATCAAGCTCAATCCATCAAAGTGCACATTTGGAGTTCCTGGTGGCAAGTTACTCGGTTTTCTCGTTTCCGAACGAGGAATCAACGCTAATCCAGAGAAGATCGGCACTATTCTCCGAATGAAATGCCCTGTGCGAGTGCACGATGTCCAGAAGCTTACTGGATGCTTGGCCGCATTAAGTCGATTCATCTCACGACTCGGTGAAAAGGCATTGCCTTTTTACCGACTGATGAAGAAGGCAGACAAGTTCGAGTGGACTCCAGAAGCTGATGCAGCGTTTGCCGAGCTAAAAGCTCTGCTCTCCACCCAGCCGGTGCTTGCTGCTCCAATCAGCAAAGAGCCTCTGTTGCTCTATATCGCAGCCACAGGACAAGTCGTCAGTACTGTGCTTACGATCGAGCGGGAAGAAGAAGGAAAAGCTCTCAAAGTTCAGCGCCCAGTGTATTATTTGTCTGAAGTCTTGACTCCATCCAAGCAGAGATATCCTCATTATCAGAAGCTTGTGTATGGAATATACATGACCACAAAGAAGGTTGCTCATTATTTCTCTGATCATTCCATCACAGTCGTCAGCGACGCTCCACTATCAGAGATTTTGCATAACAGAGATGCAACTGGTCGAGTGGCCAAATGGGCGATTGAACTTCTTCCCCTTGATATCAAGTTTGAGGCAAAGAAAGCCATTAAGTCCCAGGCAATAGCAGATTTCCTCGCCGAGTGGATTGAACAGCAGCAGCCGACTGAAGTTCACTCGGAGCATTGGACCATGTTCTTTGATGGCTCTAAGATGTTGAATGGTTCCGGTGCTGGGGTTGTCCTGGTTTCCCCCAGAGGAGATAAGCTCAGATATGTGCTCCGGATTCACTTTGATTCCTCCAACAATGAGGCAGAATATGAGGCCCTCTTATATGGGTTGCGCATGGCCATTTCACTCGGTGTCCGTCGCCTGATGGTCTATGGCGACTCGGATTTAGTGGTCAACCAAGTGATGAAGGAGTGGGACGTGAGAAGCCCAGCCATGACTGGATACTGCAGTGCAGTGAGGAAGCTGGAAAAGAAGTTCGAGGGGTTGGAGCTCCATCATATACCCCGACTGAAAAATCAAGCAGCTGATGATCTAGCAAAGATAGGTTCCAAGAGAGAAGCCATTCCGAGTGGTGTGTTCTTGGAGCATATACACACTCCGTCAGTCAAAGAAGATCCTTTCACCGAAGAAGCTCCACAGCCCAAGAGTGCCACAAATCCGACTGAGGTTGAAGTCCCAGCAGTGGTCGACTTGGTCATGGAGATCTTGGTGGTCATTCCCGATTGGACAGTTCCATATATTGCATATATTCTGAGAAAAGAGCTCCCGGAGGATGAGGAAGAGGCTCGACAGATCGTCCGTCGATCTAAGGCCTTTACCGTAATCAAAGGACAGTTATACAGAGAAAGCGCGACTGGAGTTGGTCAGAAGTGCATAACGCCGGAAGAAGGTCGAATCATCCTTAATGATATTCACTCGGGGACCTGTGGTCATCACGCGTCCTCTCGGACCATCGTGGCCAAAGCATACCGAGCCGGATTTTACTGGCCAAAGGCGAATGAGATGGCAAAGGAGATAGTGGATAAGTGCGAGGGATGTCAGTTTTACTCGAATATGTCGCACAAGCCTGCATCAGCCCTGAAGACCATTCCACTCGTCTGGCCTTTCGCAGTATGGGGGTTGGACATGGTCGGTCCTTTGAGAACAGGGCGAAGTGGCTTCACGCATGTACTGGTGGCAGTCGACAAGTTCACCAAGTGGATTGAGGCTAAACCAATCAAGAACCTTGACGCCGGTACTGCTGTTAGCCTCATCAGGGAACTAATATTCAGATATGGAGTCCCGCACAGCATCATTACGGATAATGGGTCGAACTTTGACTCGGAGGAATTCAGAGATTTCTGTAACTCTCAAGGCACATGAGTCGACTACGCTTCAGTCGCCCATCCGCAGTCGAATGGACAAGCAGAGCGAGCCAATGGCCTAATTCTCAAGGGATTGAAACCCCGACTGATGCGTGATCTCAAGCATGCAGCTGGAGCTTGGGTCGACGAACTTCCCTCAGTGCTTTGGGGACTGCGGACCACACCTAATCGGTCGACCGTAAGAACTCCATTCTTCTTGGTCTACGGAGCTGAAGCAGTCTTGCCGAGTGATCTTCTCCACAATGCTCCTCGAGTTGAAATCTACAACGAAGCAGAAGCTGAACAAGCGCGGCAGGACGCAGTCGACCTTTTAGAGGAAGAAATGGAGATGGCTCTGATCCGGTCGACCATCTACCAACAAGATTTGCGTCGTTTCTACGCCAGAAATGTGAGAGGTCGAGCCTTCCAGGAAGGAGATTTAGTTCTCCGAGTGGATCAACAGAAACAACACAAGCTTGCTCCTTCTTGGGAAGGACCCTTCATCGTCACCAAAGTTCTCCACAACGGGGTGTACCGTCTTTACAACGTCGAGCATAATATCGACAAGCCCCGAGCTTGGAACGCGGAACTACTCCGCCCATTTTACACTTAAGTTCTATCACTCGGATGAGTTGCAATAAAGTACTTCTGTAGCTCATGGACCTCAAAATAATAGTGTCATAGTTCCTCCATAATTTTTGTCACTTTTTATTCTGTCCAATAAAATTCCCCCTCAGTGGGTGACTTAGCGGCGAATCTGTTTCGCCTAAGTTTGTAAAAAATCCTACCGAGTGGTGAGCCAGACTCCCACTCGGAGGCTTAGCTGCGAATCCGTTTCGCCTAAGTTATGAAAATCCTACCGAGTGGTAAGCCAGACTTCCACTCGGAGGCTTAGCTGCAGTCCAAGTACTTGCCTAAGTTATCAAATCCTACCGAGTGAAGAGCAAACCTCTCACTCGGGGGCTTAGCTGCAGTCCAAGTACTCGCCTAAGTTATCAAATCCTACCGAGTGAAGAGCAAACCTCTCACTCGGGGGCTTAGCTGCAGCCCAGTGCTCGCCTAAGATATAAAAATCCTACCGAGTGAAGAGCAAACCTCTCACTCGGAGGCTTAGCTGCAGTCCAAGTACTCGCCTAAGTTATGAAAATCCTACCGAGTGGTAAGCCAAACTTCCATTCGGAGGCTTAGCTGCAGTCCAAGTACTCGCCTAAGTTATCGAAATCCTACCGAGTGAAGAGCAAACCTCTCACTCGGGGGCTTAGCTGCAGCCCAGTGCTCGCCTAAGATATAAAAATCCTACCGAGTGAAGAGCAAACCTCTCACTCGGGGGCTTAGCTGCAGCCCTGTGCTCGCCTAAGATATAGAAATCCTACCGAGTGAAGAGCAAACCTCTCACTCGGGGGCTTAGCTGTAGCCCAGTGCTCGCCTAAGATATAGAAGTCCTACCGAGTGAAGAACAAACCTCTCACTCGGGAGGCTGAGCTGCAGCCCAGCGCTCACCTAAGTGGACTAAGGAATAAGTCGATTGCAGTAAGCGCCATGCTTTGAACCTGCAAAAGACATTTCGAGCCAAAAGCAATCATATTCAAACGACAAATTCAAGTTCGGATCGATACCTAAAGGAACCGAAAGTGCTCGGGCGCTAAGCCCGTTAAGGTTTATCGGTTACAACTCCACTCGGCATACCGAGGCAAATTTAAAGCGTCGAGCTTAGAAGAAGTTTTTTACCCCTCCTGTGGAGGGCTGGAAGGTGCAACAAACTCATCAAGATCAATTCCATCCGCGATCCGAGTGGCAGCCGCAAGGAAAGTTTCCATAAAGGACCTGAAGTCGTGTTTCTTGGTGTTGGCCACCCGGAGGGCCGCCAGCTTCTCTTCTCGCGCATCTTTGCAGTGGACTCGGGCCAGACACAGAGCAACATCTGCACCGCACCGAGCCGAGGACTTTTTCCACTCCTGCACTCGACCAGGGATCGTGTTCAAGAAAGCCATCAGCAACTCGAGGTCATTCTGAAGTGTCTCCCCGGGCCAGAGCGTCGAGTCGATGCGAGATGTGGCGACCTTCAGCCTTGCAAGATAGTCCATGGCAGCTGCAACACGGGACTCCAGTCGGAAAACATTCATGGCAACTTAGTCGTTCACCGGAGAATTGACGGGGTCGAGGTTTGGTTCCAGCCGGCTAGTTCCTTCTTCAAAGTTTTGACAAAATTCTGCAAGGACGATCACCGAGTCAAGGCGATGGTCGAATGGAAAAACCACGATTGGAAATGATTGCCGAGCATAGAGGTTTACCTTCAAGCATAAGAAACAGTTTCTTGGCAAGACCACTCAGGAAGGCCTCCAGATCATTTTTCTTCCCAGTCAACTTACTGACTTGGTCGGTCAGGGCAGCTTTATCAGTTTTCAGTCGACTGACTTCCTTGTTGGCGATCCCAAGAGCAGCTTTCAGATTGGTATTGTCTTGTTCAAGCTTGGTGACTGAAGCTAACTTCTCGTCAGCAAGCTTGATCTTCTCAGCTAGTTCAAGGTCTTTTTTCTGTTGGGCCTCCCTTACCTTACCTGCAAGTTACAGCAAGATCAGATTTTGAAACAAACGAAGGGAAAAAGCAGTCGTCAAGGTCTCACCAAACATACCTTCGGTCTCCTCCTTTGCCTTCGTCAGTTTCTCCTGAACCAGCTTCAAATTCAGCTTGAGCTGAGTGTGCTTGTTTTCCAGCTCAGAGTAGCGAGCCACAAGATCATAGGAGTTCTGCGAAGAACCAATCGACTAAATGTCAAATATAATTCACTTCCGAGTGAAAAAGGAAAAATCACGCGTTTCTAAGACTACAACCGAATACAAGCATTCGACCGTAGTCTCGGGGACTACACCCAGTGGGTGCACTCAGCGTGCCCCCACTAATCCTATCGAAGATAGAGTCGACCAGTCGACCTCAAAAAAAAAGAAAAAAAAAGAGAGATGTATTCTTTAAGACTGTAATCGACTGCAAGCAGTCGACCACAGTCTCGGGGAGTACACCCAGTGGGTGCACTAAGCGTGCCCCCACCGGTTTGCGAAATCCATTCGACATAGTCGAATGACGGAAAGACTGAAATTATAAAACCTAAGGCCGACTGCCAGCAGTCGACCTTAGCGTTGGGGACTACACCCAGTGGGTGCACCCAGCGTGCCCCCACTAATCCTATTGAAGACAGAGTCGACCAGTCGACCAGTTTGCGAAATCCAGTCGCTATAGTCGAATGACGGAAAGACTGAAATTATAAAGCCTAAGACCGACTGCCAGCAGTCGACCTTAGCCTTGGGGACTACACCCAGCGGGTGCACTCAGCGTGCCCCCGCTAACACGGAGTCTAAATCGACACACCCACTGGGTGACTACCATAGATGCTGGAAAGAAAAGTTTTTGATAGCATATCCTAACAGAACAGGCGATGGTCGACTGACCTGAACATTGCTTTGAAGGGCGGAACTGGCGTCGTAAGCTGCCTGGCTCGCATCCCGGATGGTCCTTAACTGCTCCATCATGATCCCTGCCTGGCGTATCGCCTCCTTCGCGGCGCCAGCTTGGTCCTCTGGGACGTGGTGCGTCGTGAAGAGGGAGGGCTGCTGAGCACTCGTCAGTGGATCTGCGAAGGACACAGTGTGTCGAGTGGTGTTCTCCTCCTCCGCAACCAGAGTCTCAGGAGCCGTCACATCCTGGGGCACCCTGCTGGCAGACGCTTTCCTACTCCTTCTGTGCTTCAGCGGTTCCTCATCTTCATCATCATCAGGAAGAGTGATAACAACATTGGGTGGAGCTACAGAGAAGAATCAGGATTAGAGATCATAAGTCAGTCGACTAAAAACGGCGTTAAGAGTATAGTACCTGGTTTTGAGGTTGCTGCGTCCTCCATCTCATGATCATCAGCCCGGGCTGAGGTCTCGGAAGTAGCAGCACTGCAACTCCAAAGAATCAGTCGACTAACCCCCAGCGCCAGCCAGAGATAAAGTTCGTACAAAATAAGAAGACTTAAGCAGCATGATTACCCTGATATGGTGGGGATGGACACCTTCATCTTCTGCAGGAGCTTGGTCGGCTTTGACGGAGCCACCCTGGGCTGCTTCGACGCCTTTTTAGTCGGCGCCGGAGAGGTGGTCCGAGGGCGCTTGGTCGACTGTGCAACGGTCGCAACCCCCTTGCCACGTTCAGTCGCAGGGTCGTGGACAAGCTTCGACCGCCTTTCCGAGCGCGGTGGTACGACTTCCTCCTCCTCTTCTTCCTCGTCTTCAGCATCATCTTCATCACCGTCATCATCGTCATCGTCATCATCATCCTCAGCAACGTCCAAGTCCCACTCCTTCTCCTGGCTCTCGCCCCCACTCGCTTCACCCTCCTCAGTCGGAGCCTGTGCTCCATTGGGCATCGAGTACAGCTCGGTGAGGGCCTGATAGACATCAAGACAAAGATCAATCGACCGATTGGCAGAATAAACAGAAATGAATATGACAAGAACACAGCGGGGAGCAGAGCAGGCATACCTTGTTTGGATCACTGTGGTGGTCGAGTGGAGGAATCCTTCTGGCTCCGCGTGGGTTATCCTTGTTTCCGGTAACGGCGGACATCCACCTTTCCAGAGTGGCATCGTCGACTGCTTCTGGATGGACCCGAGTCTCATCCTCAGTCCCACAGTACAACCACATGCAATGGCTCCGGAACTGAAGGGGCTGGATACGACGCCTAAGGAAAACCTCCAGGAGATCCATGCCCGTCACTCCCTCCCGAACCAACTGCACTACGCGCTCCATCAACATCTTCACGTCAGCTTTCTCCTCCGGAATCAACTTCAGAGAGGAGGGCTTGTTCACTCGGTCCATGGTAAACTGAGGGAGTCCACTCGACTGTCCCGGCGTCGACTGATCCTGGCAGTAGAACCAGGTCGACTGCCAGCCTCTGACTGACTCGGGAAATGTCATGGCTGGGAAGGTGCTCTTGTTCCTCACCTGGATCCCCAGGCCCCCACACATTTGGACAACTCGGGTTCTTTCGTCGCCTAGGCTCGCCTTCTTCACAGTCTGAGAGCGACACGTGAATATATGCTTGAACAAGCCCTAGTGCGGTCGACAGCCCAGGAAACCCTCACACACGGACACGAACGCGGCAAGATAGGCGATAGAATTCGGGGTAAAGTGGTGGAGTTGCGCTCCAAAGAAGTTCAAGAAACCACGGAAGAAAATACTCGGCGGCAAAGAAAATTCGCGGTCGACATGGGTAGCCAGAAGCACACACTCACCCTCCTCCGGCTGGGGCTGCCATTCTTTCCCCGGAAGCCTTGCAGCTCCATGAGGGATCAGGCCCTCGTTGGCCATGTCGAGGAGGTCCTTCTCCGTGATGGTCGACTGGATCCAATCTCCCTGGACCCAGCCTTTCGGCAGGCGGGATCTAGACGAAGACCCGCCGTGGATGGTGGATCTCCCCTTCGCCTTCTCCGTCGCCGACGCCTTCTTCGCGCGTTCCAGCGCCGCCATCTTCTCCTTGGCCATGGTTGCCAGTGAGACGCGCGAGGAGAAGTTGTGCGGAGGCGAGAGCAAGCGCGTTGGGCGGAGACGAAGGGAGCAGAGAAACAGAATGCTGAGGCACTGTTCAAAAAACCCTCGCCGGGCGCATTTATAAGGTCCCTTCCGAGTGGATGACAGGTGGGCCCAGTCGATCTAATCATATCTTGGAACAGTTATGCAGGCGGGATACGTGGCGAAGAAAGCGGCGCGGGGATCGAGGCATCTATGTCCCGTCCCATCCGAACGCCGCGGTCCGCTCCGCTTCGCGCGTTTCCCCCAAATTTCGCATCCCGCGGAATCCGCGAACGGCAGATCGATCTGTCAGGCGCGGGATTTCCTGCGATCCATCGCTCGAAAATCGTCGAAGCCCGAAACATCACTCGACGAAAGAAAAGAATGGATCTAGTCGACTGAAGACAAGTTGCTCACTATCAACGAAGAGACTCTTTGGTCCAGAACAACGCACGACCAGTGTGCAAAGGTTAATCGGAAACAACATCAGCTCCTTCCTCACTCGAAGCCTCAATCCATTCGGGGGCTAATGATGGGGTCATGTACCTAGGGTAGGGTCACAGACCTGATCTAAGTACCCTGCCCAAGGACACCCTTAGAAGAGGTCACCTTCCAGTCGACCAACGAGGGACTCACTCGACTGACTTGAAGGACTCGACCACGAAGACTCACTCGACTACCAGGAGGTCAAAAGGCACTCTGCACTGCAACGGCCTGTAGTTAAGTAGACTTTATGGTAGTTAAGACACTTTATGTGGGACGTTACCAGTAACGCCCCGGACTTAATGTCCCTTAAACCCTTCATTACGTGGGCTGGCTGGGGTCCTGGCGCACTCTATATAAGCCACCCCCCTCCACAGACAGAAGGGTTCGGCACCCTGTAACTCATATACATATAATCCACTCGACCGCCTCTGGGCTCCGAGACGTAGGGCTTTTACTTCTTCCGAGAAGGGCCTGAACTCGTACATCCCTTGTGTTTACAACCTCTCCATAGCTAGGACCTTGCCTCTCTATACCTACCCCCCACTCTACTGTCAGACTTAGAACAACGACAACGAGCCCACCCAATTACGTTTTGCAAGGTTATCCTTAGTCAAAATGACATGTTTATGTACAAACCACATAAACACTTTGATACGTAAGGGTACCTTAACTTTCCAAACATGTAATGATGTAGGGATGACGGAAGAGTTAATGACATCCAGATACATTGATTTGACCGAGAACAGACCGTTCTTAGTAAGTTTCCAATGCAACTGATCTGGCTATTGAGACAGCCGGACATCCATTAAACGTCGAACAATATGGAGCCAGTCTTCCCAACGATTTCCAACAAGTGTCCGTCTAAAACTGATATTGAGGGGAACAGATTGTAAAACATTAGCAACATACGCGTCTCTACGTTGGACAATGTTATACAAAGAAGGATATTGGAGTGCCAGTGGAGTGTCCCCAAGCCACGTATCCTCCCAAAACCTCGTCGTTGTGCCATTCCCAACAATGAATTTAGACCTGTTGAAAAATAGTTGCTTAACTCTCATCAAACCCTTCAAGAAAGGTGAGTCTGAAGGCCTCACGTTTACCTGGGACAAAGTTTTAGCATAGAGATACTTATTGCGCAAAATTTGAGCCCAAGTGGCCTCCGTCTCAGATGATAGCTTAAAAAGCCACTTGCTAAGTAAACAAATGTTTTTGACTTCCAGATTTTCTATACCTAGGCCACCTTGGTCCTTAGGTCTGCAGATAATGTCCCACTTCGCAAGTCTATACTTTCGTTTAAGCTCATCAATTTGCCAAAAGAATCTAGATCGATAGAAATCTAACCTTTTCCTAACTCCGACCGGAATTAAGAAAAAGGATAAGAGAAACATCGACATACTAGTGAGGACCGAATTAATCAGAATTAATCGACCTCCGTATGACATGAGCTTTCCTTTCCAACAACTCAGTTTCTTTTCAAACCGATCCTCAAGACATTTGCACTCAATATTAGATAGCTTACGATGATGAATGGGTATACCTAAATACGAAAACGGTAAAGAACCCAATTCACATCCGAACAATTGTTGATACAACTCCCGTTCGTCATTGGCTCTTCCAAGGCAAAACAATTCGCTCTTGTGGAAGTTGATTTTAAGCCCAGACAACTGTTCAAATAAGCATAACAACAACTTCATGTTTCTTGCTTTCGCCAAGTCATGCTCCATAAAAATGATTGTATCATCAGCATACTGAAGAATGGAAAGCCCGCCGTCAACTAGATGTGGCACCAGGCCACCTACCTGTCCCGCATCCTTTGCCCGACCTATTAAAATAGTGAGCATATCAGCTACTATGTTAAAAAGGATCGGTGACATAGGGTCTCCTTGCCGCAGCCCCTTGTGTGTTTGGAATAGTGACCGACGTCATCATTCACCTTAATCCCGACACTCCCTTTTTACGTAAAGGAATCAACCTGGGTTCTCCATGCCGGATGAAAATCTTTCATACGCAACGCTTGTTGAAGGAAAGGCCACTTGACTTTATCATATGCTTTTTCAAAATCCACTTTAAAAACTACACCATCAAGTTTTTTGGAGTGGATCTCATGGAGCGTTTCGTGCAGAACCACAACCCCTTCCAGGATGTTTCTGTCCGGCATGAAAGCAGTCTGGGATGGCTGAACTACTGAGTGAGCTATTTGTGTGAGCCTATTTGTCCCCACCTTGGTGAAGATTTTAAAACTCACATTTAGTAGACAAATGGGTCTAAACTGCTCAATCTGAACAGCCTCCGTCTTCTTAGGAAGTAGAGTTATCGTCCCAAAATTCAATTTAAACAATTGAAGCTGTCCTTCAAAAAGCTCCTGAAACATGGGCATCAAATCTCTCTTGATAAAATGCCAGCACCTCTTATAAAACTCTGCCGGGAACCCATCCGGTCCTGGAGCTTTATTATTCTCCATCTGAGTAATAGCCTCAAACACCTCTTTCTCCGAGAACGGAGCAGTCAATAGCTCATTCTCGGCAGTCTCTAGCTGAGGCACATCCTCAACCCGAGACTCATCCATCGACACGAAAGTCTCTATCGGGGGACCAAACAATTGCTTATAATAATTGGTGATGTACTCTTTGAGATTGTCCTGACCAACTATCGTCCCTTCATCTTGTTCTAGTTGGAAGATTCTCTTTTTACGATGCTTCCCATTAGCGATCAAGTGAAAGAATTGAGTGTTATCCTCGCCTTCTACGATCTTGCGAACCTTGGCTCGCAATGCCCACTTCAATTCCTCTTCACGGAGAAGCTTCTTAAGCTGCATCTCTGCATCTATCTTCATTTCCAACTCATTGGAATCCAAGATAGAAATTTCTGCTTTAGCTTCGAGATTTTGAATAATTAGAAGGAGTCTCTCCTTCTCCACTTTATAAATCGTATGCGTGTGTTTAGCCCATCCACGAAGGAACCGTCGTAGGTGACGAATCTTGGATTGCCACCTATCTATAGGCGTCCTCCCACCCGAGTCCTTAGCCCACTCTCTAGCTACCAACTCGAGGAAACCTTCTCGTTCAAACCATGCAAGTTCAAACGAGAAAATGTTCTTGTTACCCACGAAATTTTGAGCCCCGGAGTCGACTAGTAACGGTGTATGATCCGAGACACCTCGGGTCAGAGCTTGCACCGTTACCAAGGGAAACTTCTGTTCCCACTCGACACTGGCTAACACGCGGTCCAACTTCTCAAAGGTCGGAACCGGTAAAGAATTCGCCCAAGTAAACTTCCTCCCCGAAAGCTCGATCTCTCTGAGATCCAAACTTTCGATAATAGTATTGAACATAAACGGCCATCGACCGTCAAAATTGGCATTATTCTTGTCCTCTTGCCTTCGGATAATGTTGAAGTCCCCGCCCACTAATAGAGGTAACTGTTCATTACCACAGATGCGCACCAGATCCGCCAAAAAATCTGGCTTGAGCTCTGGTTGAGCAGCTCCGTACACTGCCACCAAAGCCCAATCAAACCCATCTGCCTTAGTTCTAACTCTAAACTTAACAGCAAACTCGCCCATGACTACACTCCGGACTTCCAACGTATCACACTTAACCCCAAGTAAGACCCCGCCGGATCTTCCTCGAGGTGGGAGGCAATGCCAATCAAAGTCTACCCCCCCAGACAGATTGGCAAGAAATTGAGATGTGAAGTTGCTTCTTCCAGTCTCGGACAAAGCAATAAAATCTAAATTATGTTCAAGTGACGCATCCGCTAGAAACCTCATTTTAGCCAAGTCTCTAAGACCTCTGCTATTCCAGAAAATGCCTTTCATAAGTCATCATGAAATTTTTTGACAGTACGGATTCTAGCACTCCTTTCGCTTCCATGTCCGCTTAGGCTTAGTTTGACCAATAGTCAAATCACCACCCTCATTCTCCGCATCAAACACTAAGGGCTCATCTACATGAAGAGATGTCTGAGGATTGGTATCATCCTCTGTCTCTATACATGCAGGGTCAAGATCGGCACACATGTCATCAAGAACCCTCACCCCAAGCGCATCAATCTCCGAATCATTCATAGGTTTAACTGCAGCAATGTGACGAATCATATCTACCGCACGCTCAGCTTCCAAATCAAGAATGTCGTTAACCGATTTGGCAATTTGATGATCATTATTACCAAGTGAAATTCCTAACTGATTTGCATTATGGATGATTTCATTATCAGAAAAATGCAAAATGGAATTTGACTTAATAACAGACATACCAGTGGAGGTCTCGACGTTCTGCAACTTGGCAGCCCTCAATGCACACCGAAGTTGAATATCATCGACGTCCGGCTGCTCCTGCAGCCTCCCGCAGATCCGCCCCCCTGGGCAGCAAAGTCCGGGATACCTCCAAAGGCGATGACCTCCTCGCGAGAAGCCCTGCAAGGGGACGGGCCGCCCGCCCATCCCCCCACACCGGCGTCTCGGGTCGCGGGCAGTAGCGAAGAAGACCGACGTGGCGACACCGGCCGCCCGTCGACGGGCGACCCTCCAGAAGCTGGCACCGGAACCGCGCCCTCGCCGCTCACCGGTGAGGAGGCCGAAGCCGCTGTTGCACCACCCAGCCCACCCAGAACGTGGGCCGGTGAGCCGAGCACGACCTGCTCAGCCCCACAGGCGACCTGAAGAGGTGATGACGCCCCCGCGGCCGACCCTCGCAGCATGGCACCACCCGCCTCGGATGCAGAGGGAGGTGTGCGGGCCTTGAGCCCCGTCGAACAAGGTGCTGGCAAAGTAGGGGAGGGCCTGACCGCACTCCCATGCAACTCCGCCGCGTCGTCCCGGTGAGTCGTCACCACTTGCCGAGCCACCGGCGATGAAGGAGGAGAAGTGCGCACCTCCTTTACAGCTAATCCTTCCGGGCCATCAACGCACACGACCTCCGAGATCACCGGTGGCACATGCTCAGACGGATCATCCATATCTACACGATCACTCCAAAGACGAGGGGGCGCTGAGAAAGCACCAACAGAGCCCAGCTGAAGCATCTTGGATGGTGCTGAAACCGGCGTTTTCCCCTGAGCCGACTCCGCTGGCTTAGACGAATCCACAAGCCTGGAACTCCTGTCACCATCACTAGGTGCATCATCTCCATGGTTTCCAGAAGCGCCTCCCCCCTCAGAAGTATCCATGGGAAGCACCTCCTCAAAATCCTGAAACAAGTCCGGGTCCTCATACTCAACATTCAGCATGTAAGCAATACCCTCATGGCACCATCTGACAACGTCCGGCAGGAACTGAATGTTAGCCACACTAACCAACAAGCGGGCCACCCCGTGAGCACGAGTGAAGGGCATGTCAACCTGCTCTGTCTTACCGAGCAAGGACCCCAAGCTCCATGTGACAAAGAAATCATCCAGGGGCTCTGAGGGTGCCCCCGAAAAACGAACCCAGATCTGCGTGAGAGGAGTGCCCTGTGGCTCCTTCTTTTTCCACTCGTCAAACTGCAACACAAAGCTAGTTCCTGTAACCCGACTCATCCCAAACTTTAGAATCCTCTTCTGATCCTCTTTAGAAGGGAAATCAACTTTGTAAGAGTTGTCAGAAAGTTTCAATAAAGACCATTTGAAATTCCCCGGAGCCAACTCCCTTAACTGCTGAATTATCTGGGCTTCAGTGAGAGGTCCGGTGACCACCTTAACCACCCCGGGGAAGGAGGTTTCAACGACAGGAGCCACCGGAGGCACGTATGGTGACTCAAAAAACATCAACTCCGAGCAGCATAGTCCATAGATATTAAGTGTCGGTTTGGGGCCTAGGAGAAGCGGACACTCAGCCGCCACATGCTTAGGCTTCCGACAAATATCACATAACTCAGCAGAACAATCAACCATGAAGTGACCCGTCTCCCCACACCGGAAACAGACAAGTTTTTTCTTCTTAGCCGCCCACTTGGACAGCTTGTCACCTCCGGCCTTCTCTGACCCTTTATCAGACTCTGTTTCATCCGGTTGCTCAATCATCAGTACCGACACATCGGCGAGAGCCTTAGCCGTCTCCACCACTGCCTGGTTTAGAGCCCCACCATCAGTGGACATCTCAGTATCAGTTGAAACCGTGGCCCCAGGTAGGTTACGCGGAGGGCGCCGGTAGCCACCACGACCACCACGGAAGCGGCCCCGGAAGCGGGTCGGGCCAACCGCGCCCTCAACGAAGTTCCCCGGCGGCCCTTGAAAACCACGGCCAGCATTGCCATGATCAGTCCAGGCATAACCTCGCCCACCACCGGTAGACGATGAACCCCGATGAAGACCCTGTCCATAAGCATCGTAACCATCATCGCCCCACTGCCCACGAGGAGGGTTGCGACTGTCCCCCGCAAACACGCCCGTCCCGCGGCCGGCTGCACCGGTGGCGGCTCCTCCCCACCCGGCCGCCATTTGACGAGGCCATGGCCGCTGCGTCGGCGGTTGCGGCCACATGAGGTGGTGGCGCCGCAGCTCTGGCGGCAGCCGTCGCAACAGGCGCAGCCCCAGCAGCCCTCGCCGGGGCCGTCGCAGCCGGCGCTGGCGCTGCAGCCGCAGCCGCAGGCTGCCCAACCGCTGCAGAACCCCCCTGCGCGTCTTTCGCTGGCGGCTTCTTCGGAGGAGGACCTTTGGCCGGCGGCGGTGCCTTAGGCGGCATGATGACCTCGCCGGCTACCTCCCGACCGGCACGACAGCACGGATTCCCCCGCCGGACTCGTCGAACGACGGCAGCAGGAAAACCTACTTCACCGCGGCGGCGAACCCTAGCAGCGTTTCGGTATCGAGGCGAGGCACGTGCATGAGAAATCTCCCGATCCGATGCGAGCCCGTGCCCCTCAATGGACACCGGTTTTGCCTGGGTCCGAAACCCAGATATTCCCGGCCCATCCCCAAGCTCAGTCCCTTGGGCCAAATGACTGCTAGTGGTTGGGCCCTCAGCAGGCCCATAAGCGGTAATCAGTGAATTCAAACGCGAGATCCGATCTGCCGAAATTGCGGCTGTTCTGTCGATCGCCGGCGCCGGCGCCTGCGCCGCCGACGATCGCCGAGCTTTCTTCTGCTTCACTACTTTCCAAGAACCTTCTGTTAAGAAATCGGACAAGGTGGGTTTTGGTAGAATTACCTTTGGAATCGGACCCTTCCATGGCCGGACCGCCGTTGCCGCCGTTCGTCTATGAACAATACGTCGGACGATCTCGATCTTGTCCGCTGGTCCCAAACCTTGGCGCGCTGGATCGTCGATAGGAACAATGCCATCAACAATCGAAGCCACTTCGTCTTCCGAGTAGCCTGGGTCGAAAGCTTCACAGATGACCGACGATGGCGTCGGTGAGTAGAGTTCCGGCGAGATGGAGCAATCCCCGTCGTCTTCGTCAGAGTCGGCGAGTGCCCAGAACCTCCCCCCTACGCGCCCTCCACCAGAGGTGGTCACCGGCGGCAGGCACGCGGTGGACGCCACGGGCGTCGCCCGAGCCGCCCGCGTCGGCGTCGCCATCAAGTAGATCATTGTTTTGCAGTTCGCAGGATATATAAGTGTAACATATCCATAACAATGGGGAGCACAAGCTTTTGATGCTGGTAAATTCTTTACCATGGTCACTACTTTTTTTCTTGCTCTTTTGGAGGTACTGTGAATAAATGGTAATAATTAGGAGGGTACAGATCATTGCTAGATCGGAATATTGGAATGACATGCAAGCATCTTCCTTCATTTGTTTGTGTGCTCTACGGTGGGGGTGGCATTTTGCTTGGCAGCCTATTTGGAATCGCTAATGGAACCTCTGTATCTATGTAACTAAAATGGGCGTTCGTTCTTACTCGACATTTGTGTTCAGCTGCATCTATTGTTTTAAATTTAGGCCATGGCACCTGCAATCTGCAGTTCACATTGTCGTAGTATATGTAAACACTGTTTCTAAGTGCCAAGCTAGATATGTAAACACTGTTTCTAAGGCTGTGTTTGTTTCAGCTTTTGTAGACAGTTTCCTGTGAGAAAAAGCTAAAGTTGTACCAAACAGCTAAAATAAAGCAGTTTTGTGTGCAAAGCCCATATCAGTTTCGGCCAGTTTTACGTGGTATAGCCCAAAGCACCTCGCCGCGTACTTTCGCTGCGAAGCTGCTCGCAATAGGCAGTTTTCCCAGCGCTAACCCTGCCCTTTGTCCAGATTTACAACCAAATTGCCATCCGTCCTATTCCCTGCGAGAGCTCCGGTTCCGCCAGATTTGTACGGACATCTAATTATATGTACGGATTATGAATTATAATGGACGGTCTAATCCTTTAGCTCTCTTTTGTATGGATTATTAGTTATATGGACTATCTTTTGTATTGTACGGGCAATTGTGACTTGCATGGACTAGCGATGTGACAACATAATTATTTTGCTCACTATTATTCTATGTATATATGAGCAAGAAAGTGAGAAAAATATTATTATGAAAGATTTTATGCATTATCATAGAACAAATCATTCCCTGTCAGTCAAAATACCATTTAAACAATCTATTAACACTGGATCAACAAGTTACACTGACCTCAGTATTCTAAGGGCATTTTGGGCTTTTCATCAGCTCAAAGTCGTTTCCACAACTGGTTGCCAAATAGCTAACCTTCACTACAGCTGTTTCCTCAGCACAACAGTTTTGCCAGCACAGCAAATCCACAGCTGAAACTGTTGAAACTGAAGCCCAAACAAACACAGCCTTTGTTGCTTAGGGACAAAACAACGATAAAGCCCCATGCTTTTCTAACCCAGTGGCCGCTTCTGGCCTCGCTAAGGTGATGGGGGATAAATCATCCCTGTTAGTGCTGTTAATTTTGACTTGCAACATCTAAGATAGATTCCCATATTAAAACTCCATTGCTCATATTTTATCTGTTCTCCTAAGATGGTGAGATTTTGTGATGCTGAATTACACCCAATTGGTATATTTTTTCCTTATAGGTGTGCACTAGTGCAGAACCGGGCATTAGCACCGGTTTGTAAGGCCCTGTAGTGCCGGTTACATAACCGGCACTAAATTGTGGTCACTAAAGGCCCCCCCTTTAGTACCGGTTCAGCACGAACCGGTGCTAAAGGGCAACCACGTGGCACGAGCCAGCTCCGGGGGCCTGGAGCCCTTTAGTACCGGTTGGTAAGACCAACCGATACTATAAGGTTTGTGGGGGTTTTAGTTTTATGATTTCTTTTTCATTTAATTTTGTGTTTCCATTTTAATTCTTTTTCATTTGCTGGTATTTTACGATACTACACATTGTACACCCAATTGGTATATTTCTAGTAGAACCAATCATGCATATATATATCATCAATGTCTCACAAACCACCATATTAATTAATTCACACATACACACATGTATAGCTATATACAATTTCTCCTACATATGAATGTTGCCTTCGGAGCCAGTGGCATTAGCCTAATTGGTGCCTTCGGAGCACGATGACAATTGGAAGTGGTTTTCATGGGGCGGTAGCGGGTAATAGAATTCTCCCTTCGGATTTATGACCTGGTCAAGCAAAAATCCCGCTATTTCCTCTTGAAGTGCTTCTACGCGCTCCCTTTCTATGAGCTTCTCCCGCACCTCTTTAAACTGTTAAGAAGGAGATCAATATGCATGTGTATTAGTTGTGTGACTAGATATCGATAATGGTGTAAAAATTGTGAATAGTGTTCTGACAAGCGTATCCGTTCCTGTCTTTGAGATCTGCTCCTTTCGGATGCCTTCATGCGAATGTTCTCCCAAACGCATAATGCACACAGACCAGTCCCCTGCGCCTGCTTCAGGACCTTTACGAGAATGGAATTTGATTAGATAAAAATTAATCAAGCATGATAATTAAAGAGATGGCAGCTAGCTAGCTAGCTAGTACTACTTAATTGCTTACCTTGGGTCGAAACCATTTAAGCTTTTTTTTCCATTCGCCGGGCGTGACGGCGATGAACCTTGCCCAACCCTGCCCGCCGACAAAGAAAATGAATAAAGGGGTTATTAAATAGTTCATATCATGAAATGACGAACTAAATAGGCCGAGATATATAGTTAATAATGATTGAAATTACCTGTTGACTATCCCATACAAGATGATATAGTCAGTTTTTTCTGAGATTAGTGAGTCCAGTACTTCAACTGTTCTGGCGTCAACTTTAATGATACACAAGACCCAGTGAAATCTTCATGCACACACGTTTGCATGTCTTAATTAAGCGGGCATATGTAAGCAAAAACATATAGCTAGCTAGTAGGCAAAAACAGAGAATTTGTAGTACAAGACAGTGTGACTCACTGGAAGTTGTAAGGAAGTAGTATATCTTCATTGTATTTGAGGCGCTTCAAGAACTCTAGCATGCTGTCCTCTACGTTCTTTTGCTGACATTCATTTATCTTCCATGTGTATTCATTAACGGTGTTTGGGTCAATGAACCCAATGCCAAAGCGTCCACCTTTTCTCATTTCATATATCTTCATCCTGCATAATACCACAGAAAAGAATATAGTGAGGATAATTACAGGTAATGATTGATCAAAAGGATCACTACAGCTAGCTTGAGACTTAAATTATAGAAAGAAATCACTTACAGACAATAGCAACTGACGATAGATTTGTCAAGTGCGTCTTGATTATATAACTGAAATAGTTCTAAATACTCAACGGACACAGCTTTCTCATGGAAGTAATGGTCCTGCTTGACATTCACCATGAGGGACAATCGATCTGAAATCTTGGTAATGTTCATGTACCATTGATGCAATTCATACATTCTCGTTGGGAGGTTCTTGACCTTGTCTGGCGCGACCAAAGGTTGGCCCCGGACATATTTCCGTTTTATTTCATCCTCTCTAAGCAAAGGCATGGGCTCGATCTTGAGGAGTTGTCCAACAGTGATGTTGAGAGCTTCAGCCTGCATTATATGCTCCTCCGTTATTACCACATTGCCCACCTCGGGAACGTGCACTGTTTGCCCACAATAATATTGGGCGCGCGTACTGTCACCTGTTGTTGGCACAACAAGCGAGGGGATCGATTGCGCCGCCTGTTCTCCCAGCTGGGGTGTCACACCCTAGCTAGTTGTGCATTAGAGTGTTGCATCATGTTTACTTTTGCATCAGAAACTTGAAGTGGGGATGACAGAACCCCCAGTCCCCTCTGAAACCAACTAGGGTTTACTAAAATACTTTTCAATGAACCTGAAATGCCCTTCTAAAATGCCCATCATTTTTACCTTGGTTCAGAACCTCTGCCAAAAGTGGTGCACATTTTCCTAGGCCATCCTAAGGTTTTTGAATTAAATCATAAATATTTGAATTTGGGCATTTAAAATAATATAAAATATTTAAATGCTCAAATACCTCCAAACTAAAATGTTTCATGTTGGAAATAATCCAACTATGGACCAGGAGTAGTTTGGTGATTTTTGGAATTGCCTAGGTATTTTATTTAATTCAACAAAGTTGCAGAAGTATTAAATAAAAGCAGAAAACAGAAGAAAGGGAAAAACCTTACCTGGCGCCACCGCAGGCCCACCAGCCAGCCCACCTGGCCGGCCCAGCCCGGCCACCGCTCCAGCGAGCTGCTTGGCTCGCCAGGCAGGCAGCCAAGGTGCTCGGCGGCAGCACCGCAGCTCGCCACGCAGCTGCTCGCCGCCTCGCCGCCTCCCTCGCCCGGCTAACGCCGTGGATCGGCCTCCCTCTCTCCCCCGAACCCCCCAGACACCCCCTCTCCTCTCCAGCTCCTCCCCCTCGCACGCCCCAGCCATGGC
>NC_041386.1:740828455-740883953 GCF_002162155.2 Triticum dicoccoides | reverse complement strand
ATGTTGCCAGAACGGTTTCAGAACTTTGATATGATGATGTTGAGTGTGTACGAAATCCTTTGTCAAATGTCTCAAAATCCTTTTTGAGCATTTACAGCTGTTATGCTGCCGAAATTTTGCTAGAAATTCTAATGCCTTTGCATTATGATTATGCTTTCAGATGGCCACTCGCGACCTCAATCAAGTGGTTCGCCTGACTCGATGCCTAGATGTACCCGGCCATACTGCTAAGTTGGTCAGGGTAATGACTGAGGCTGGATATCGTTGGTATCCCGAGTACACGGTCGAAGAGCAATTCCGAGATTTCAATCAAAGCCAGTATCTCTGCACTGTCAGGATATTTCCATCTTATCCTGGATCCACCGAGCCTCTTCACTGCTCCTATGGACTCGGGGTTACTATTGAGATGGCTGTGCAGGACGCCGCCTACTCTATGATGACCATTATGCGAGACAGATCTGGGTTATTTCGGGACTCTGATTTCCGGTATATGCCAGGATCACTTCCGGGAGCACAAGGATATCTCCAAGCTATTTATGCTGACTCCACTCAGGAGGATTCACGAACTCGCACCACTGCTGAGATGCTCGAGGATAAGGACCGTGAAAATCGGGCCTTAAGGTTAGAGCTCTTCAATACCCGTGCTGACCACTGGGCCACTTTGACTCGGTTCGCACCGGCGGTGCAAGCTGGATACTCGGATATGCGCGATCTCTATCCTGTGAGATCTGCTCTGCCAGACGTGATGGTTTGGCGTGATGTAGGAGGCATCACCCCACCTCGCGGTCCCCGCAGGCCACCGTTTGTTGGTCCACGACCTCATCCTAGCCCCTATGGTCCACAAGCTCCGCGAGACCGTCTGTTTCCGGATGATCATGTTGAACTTCCAGGCTATGGAGGTGACTTCTACGAGGACTACTACGGATCGGTCTGAGTTAGTGGTAGTATCCCTAGTTCGCACTAGCTGTGTCGTCTTTCGTCCCGCGTGACTCGTGGGATATGACCTAGTTTGTACTCTTTCCGGAGATGTAGAAAAATAATGTATAGGAGCTTGGAATGCCTCCGATGAGATGTAATCCTTTTCTCACCGTAATAGTACTTTGTTTGGTCTTGTACTAAACCTTGTATGGTGTGTATGACGATGGAATAAAGAAGTAGTTTCTGTATCTACCATGTCATACGGATGATCATCTTGCATTCCGAGTTATTTCTTACATTATGTATCCCATGTCGGAATTTCATCATTCTGACTAAATCATTGTCTTGTTTACCTAGGATGGTCAACACGCGCGCCAACCCTGCCTCTCAAGAGCAGGCCGAAGGCAGTGAAGCCAGAAATGAACATCTGCCTCAACCTCCTTCACTAGCCGAGGTTATGATGGAAGCTGAGAGAAACAAGCGGGAGACAAACCGTTTGTTGGAGCGTATTGAACAGAATACAGCACACCATCAGAGGGCTAACGTGGTGTCACTCAGTGATTTTATCAAATTGCATCCACCCACGTTCCACCACTCCGTCGAGCCTCTCGACGCTGATGACTGGCTTCGCAGTATCTCTCATAAACTGCGCTCCGCGCTGGTAGCGGAGGCCGACAAGGTCACCTTTGCTGCGTATCATCTTGAAGGCCCCGCCAGTCTATGGTGGGAGAATTATGGAGCTATGCGCCCAGCGGGCCATGTCACAACTTGGGCTGAATTCAGCGAGGCTTTCCGTGAACATCACATTCCGGAGGGTCTCATGGACCGTAAGCGTGAAGAATTTTGCAGTTTCACCCAAGGCCGACTTTCTGTGGATGCTTATAGCAGGGAGTTTGGTAATCTCGCACGATATGCAACCGAGGAAGTTTCTACTGACGCCAAGAAGCAAGCAAGGTTCCGTAAGGGCCTTAGTCCTGAGCTTCGCCGCGACCTCCGTCTGCATGAGTGCACATCTTTTTCGAAACTTGTCAACAAAGCCATCAGTGCTGAAACTGGTCAGACTGACTATGACGCAACACGCAAGCATGGCCGTGATACGGGTTCCTCATCCGGTGCTGGTCCTCAGAAGCGCCGCGTATGGGTACCCAACACCGCCCTGCCACCCAGGTTCACACCGAGGCCATCCTTCCAGGCGCCTCGCCCCGTTCAACAGTCTGCACCGGCCAAGCCCTATGGGGGTCCATCCAATAATGCTCCTCCACGTACCAGTTCCGTGACTTGTTTCAAGTGTGGGGAATCTGGTCATTATATGCGTGAGTGTCCCCAGACCAACCCCAATCAATCTGCTAAAGCTGTTGGCCGTGGCAAGCCGACAGGAAAAGTATTCCACGCTAAACCGGTCACCGCTTCACGTGGCCATGTCAATTGTGTCTCTGCCGAAGAAGCTCAAGAGGATCCCAACGTCGTTCTCGGTACGCTTCTTGTTAATTGCCACCCGGCATCTGTTCTTTTCGATACAGGAGCCTCTCATTCTTTTATATCTGAAAATTATGCTCGTTTGCATAACGTTGCATTCTGTGACATGCCATCCACTATGGAAATTTCTACCCCTGGTTCTAGATGGCAGACCTCTAGGGTAAGTTATGGAAATGAAATCCAAGTCGACAGACTTGTTTTCCTCGCATCTTTGATAGCCCTTAAATCTTCAGATATTAATATCATTCTGGGTATGGACTGGATGTCAGCTCATCATGCCCAAATTGATTGCTTCTCTAGGACTGTTCAACTCACCCATCCTTCGGGGAAGATAGTCAATGTCTTGACCCGAATAGCCAAGCGGCAATTATATTCTCTTAACACCAGCCCTTTGCCAGACCTTGATGACGTTCCGGTAGTCCGTGACTTCCCGGATGTCTTCCCAGAGGAATTGCCAGGTGTTCCACCTGACAGGGATGTTGAGTTTGTAATCGACCTCATCCCCGGAACCGTTCCGATTGCTAGAAGACCCTATAAGATGGCACCCCTAGAACTAGCCGAGCTTAAGAAACAACTCGATGAGTCCTTGAAAAAGGGTTTCATCCGACCTAGTTCATCTCCGTGGGCTTGCCCCGTTCTATTCGTCAAGAAGAAGGATGGTACGGACCGGATGGTTGTAGATTACCGACCTGTCAATTTGGTCACAATCAAGAACAGATATCCACTTCCCAGGATCAACGACCTGTACGATCAGCTCGCTGGATCCTCAGTCTTCTCCAAGATGGATTTGAGGTTGGGCTACCATCAAATCAAAATCAGAAACGGGGACATTCCTAAAACGGCCTTTGTTACTCGTTATGGCCAATACGAGTACACCGTCATGTCCTTCGGTTTAACCAACGCTCCAGCCACCTTTTCTCGGTTAATGAACTCAATCTTCATGGAGTATTTGGATAAATTCGTCGTAGTTTATCTCGATGATATACTCATCTACTCCAAGAACAAGGAAGAACATGCCGAACATCTAAGGCTAGTGTTGAAGAAACTTCGAGAGCATCGCCTTTATGCCAAATTTTCAAAATGTGAATTCTGGTTGTCAGAAGTGACCTATCTGGGTCATGTAATATCTGGTAAAGGTATTGCTGTTAACCCTGAGCGAGTTCAAGCCATCCTTGATTGGACTCCACCTGAATCAGTCAAGCAAGTTCGGAGTTTTCTAGGCTTAGCGAGCTATTGTCGTCGCTTTGTCGAGAACTTCTCCAAAGTTGCTAAACCTCTAACCGAACTCCTCAAGAAAGATAAGAAGTTCGAATGGACTCCACAATGTGAGCACAGCTTTCAGGAACTGAAAAGACGCCTGACTTCTGCTCCCGTGCTAGTACCGCCAGACTTCTCCAAGGACTTTGTTATCTACTGCGACGCCTCGCGACAAGGACTAGGTTGCATTCTCATGCAAGATCGACACGTAATTGCTTACGCTTCACGGCAATTGCACCCACATGAGGAGAATTATCCTACTCATGATCTAGAACTTGCAGCCGTAGTCTATGCACTTAAGACCTGGCGACATTACCTCCTCGGTAATCGTTGCGAAATATTCACTGATCACCAAAGTCTGAAGTACATCTTCACCCAACCGGATCTGAATCTCAGGCAAAGACGTTGGGTTGAATTGATCACAGACTTCGACTTAGGAATAACCTACACCCCAGGGAAAGCCAACGTCATGGCTGATGCGCTAAGTCGTAAATCTTATTGTAACAACCTGATGTTACAACAAAGTCAACCGCTTCTCCATGATGAATTTCGGAAGCTTAACCTTCACATTGTACCTCAAGGTTTTCTCTCCACCTTGGTGGCAAAACCTACCCTTACGGATCAAATTATCAAAGCACAGAAGGTAGATCCGGGAATCTCCCGCATCAAGAGAAACATTGAGAAAGGAATTGCGAATTGCTTCTCCGTTAATGATCAAGGAGTCGTATACTTCGGGGATCGACTAGTGGTTCCCAAGGTGCGCAACCTGAGGCGATTGATCCTTAAGGAAGCTCATGAATCTCCTCTCACCATTCATCCCGGTAGTACTAAGATGTATCAGGACCTACGCCAGAGGTTCTGGTGGACTAGGATGAAGAGAGAAATCGCTCAGTATATTGCTAATTGCGACGTCTGTCGTCGTGTAAAAGCAGAGCATCAACGGCCTGCTGGCACCCTTCAACCCTTAGCTATTCCTGAATGGAAATGGGATAAAATTAGTATGGATTTTATTACCGGTTTTCCCAGGACCAAGAGAGGGAATAATGCTATCTTCGTCGTGGTCGATCGTCTTTCCAAGGTAGCCCATTTCTTACCTGTTCGTGAGAGTATAACCGCTAGTCAGCTGGCAGATTTGTACATCTCCCGAATAGTGTCCCTCCATGGTGTTCCTTTGGAAATTAACTCGGATCGAGGAAGTCTTTTCACCTCTCGATATTGGGAAAGTTTCCAAAATGCTATGGGAACTCGTCTTTCTTTTAGCACCGCTTTCCACCCTCAGTCGAGTGGTCAAGTGGAACGCGTCAACCAAATTCTAGAAGACATGCTTCGAGCCTCTGTTATCTCGTTCGGAATGGACTGGGAGAAGTGCCTTCCATTTGCCGAATTCGCTTACAACAACAGCTACCAATCTAGCTTGGGTAAGGCCCCTTTTGAAGTTCTCTATGGACGACGATGTCGAACACCCCTTAACTGGTCAGAGACCGGGGAAAGACAATTCTTTGGCCCGGATATGATTCAGGAAGCAGAAGAACAAGTTCGTATCGTTCGTGAAAAGTTGAAAACAGCCCAATCCCGTCAAAAGAGTCAATATGACCGAAAACATAAGGCTATGACTTTCGAGGTTGACGAGAAGGCTTATCTTCGTGTCACCCCTCTGAAGGGAACCCATCGTTTCGGTATCAAAGGCAAATTGGCTCCTCGTTACATTGGACCTTTTCGCATTCTTGCCAAACGAGGAGAAGTTGCCTACCAGTTGGAACTACCTCCGCATCTCTCCAGAGTTCACGATGTCTTCCACGTTTCTCAACTCAGGCGTTGCTTCTCGGATCCTATCCGTGAAGTGGACCACGAAACGCTTGATCTCCAAGATGATCTTACATATCGAGAGTACCCCATTCGTATCCTCGATCAGGCCGAGCGTACCACCTGACGTCATAACATCAAGTTTGTCAAAGTTCAATGGTCGCACCATTCTGAGGATGAAGCAACTTGGGAAAGGGAGGATCGTCTTCGACTCGAATATCCCGCCTTCTTCCCGGAGGAACCCAAATCTCGGGACGAGATTCTTTTGAGTGGGGGTGAGTTGTCACACCCTAGCTAGTTATGCATTAGAGTGTTGCATCATGTTTACTTTTGCATCAGAAACTTGAAGTGGGGATGACAGAACCCCCAGTCCCCTCTGAAACCAACTAGGGTTTACTAAAATACTTTTCAATGAACCTGAAATGCCCTTCTAAAATGCCCATCATTTTTGCCTTGGTTCAGAACCTCTGCCAAAAGTGGTGCACATTTTCCTAGGCCATCCTAAGGTTTTTGAATTAAATCATAAATATTTGAATTTGGGCATTTAAAATAATATAAAATATTTAAATGCTCAAATACCTCCAAACTAAAATGTTTCATGTTGGAAATAATCCAACTATGGACCAGGAGTAGTTTGGTGATTTTTGGAATTGCCTAGGTATTTTATTTAATTCAACAAAGTTGCAGAAGTATTAAATAAAAGCAGAAAACAGAAGAAAGGGAAAAACCTTACCTGGCGCCACCGCAGGCCCACCAGCCAGCCCACCTGGCCGGCCCAGCCCGGCCACCGCTCCAGCGAGCTGCTTGGCTCGCCAGGCAGGCAGCCAAGGTGCTCGGCGGCAGCACCGCAGCTCGCCACGCAGCTGCTCGCCGCCTCGCCGCCTCCCTCGCCCGGCTAACGCCGTGGATCGGCCTCCCTCTCTCCCCCGAACCCCCCAGACACCCCCTCTCCTCTCCAGCTCCTCCCCCTCGCACGCCCCAGCCATGGCTGACGCCACCGTCGCCGCACCACCGTCGTAGCCGTGCTCCCCGTCGTCTCCACGCCGTCTCACCGTGTCCAGGAGCTCCGCCGCTGTCCACTTCATCGAGCAGCCGAGCCCCGAGCGCTCGCAACGCCCGAGACCACCGCACCGACCTCGCCCGAGCTCACCGTCGCCGGAGATCCCCTTCAACGCCGTCGTCGCTCCGGTCCATCTCCGGCCGCACCAAGGACTCCGTCGCACTCACTGTGAGCTTAGCCATCTTCCCCTCCATTCCGTTCTTGCTCCCGAGCCGTGTAGCAACCTCCCGGAGCTCAACCGCACCCACCGCCGTGGAGCTCGTCGCCGACGTGCTCCCGGTCATCCTCCGGCCACAAGATGGTGCCCATCTTACTCACCAAGTCCCGCAGCACCTAGCTAGCTACTCCACGAGCCTCACCGAGCCCTTTAGCGTCTAGTTCGTCTTCGGCCGAACCCCGGTGGCCGCCAAGGTCGTCGCCGGCGCCAACTCCGGCCACCCCGACCCCAACGGACTCCGCCAAGAGCTGCGGTTTGTCCTCAGCTCCACTCCGGTGGCCTCCGCGGTCCATTTGGTGGCCGAAACGACCAAAATCACTTCCGCCGCCGCGTCGGGCTCGCCGGCGACTAAACGCCGGCAGCCGACACTGACTTTGACCACGGGTGGGCCCTGGTTGACTTCCCTGAGTCAATGACAGGTGGGGCCCAGCCCTGCTAATTAAACATGATTAGTTTTAATTAAGTTTTAATTAAATTAATCACCCTGACATGCGGGACCCACTGTCAGGTTTGACCTGGACCAGTTCCGTTGACCTGCTAACGTCACACTGACGTCAGGCTGACGCAGTAATTGATTTTCTGGATTTAAATTAAATCAGGAAATTCCAGAATATTAATTAAACTTCAAAAATTCATAACTTTTATTCTGTAACTCCAAATTGGACAAATTATATATGAAAAATGATCAGAAAAATCCAATCTATCCATCTGTACTATTTTCATGCATGATCAAACAAGTTAAATTGATGTTTTAATAAGAACAAGGAAAAGCACTTTAAAAGGCCATATTTGAATTTGAAAATTGAATCCTTGATTCAAATTTGTTCAAACACATCTGGTTTTAGTTGCATTAGCCCAACACACTCATATTGCCATGTTTCATGCATGCATCATATTGTTGCACATTGTTTGGTGATGCTTGTGTATCGATGCCCTTTGCGACAGGTTCTGTCCCCGAGGAGTACCGTGATTATCCTAACGAAGAACCGTATCCGTGCAACGAACCATCAGGCAAGCAACCAACCATTTGATCATATCGATACAATCCCATGTTCTCGCTCCTGCTCTCTTTTACTGCATTAAGACAACGCGATTCAAACTGCTGTGTGCTACGGTAGTTGAACCCATTTCCTCTGCATGACCTGTCATTGCCACAGTAACTAGATGAAACCCACTAGCATGTGTAGGAGTTGATTGAGCCATATGTATGTGTTGTTCCTACCTTGCTATGCCTGCTATGCTTAGAGTCGTGTCAGGTCTGGTTCATCTGGGTGATGGGCTAGAGTGAAATGATTATGTCGGTAATGAGAGTGGTGTGGTGAACACGATTTGGTAAAGGTATCGATGAGAGGCCATGTAGGAGTACATGGTGGGTTGTTTCATTGAAGCCGACCTTAAGCACTGAGATCTGTATGTGTGATTTAAGAATCAGCTACTACCATGCATTGGGACCGAGACCAATGGACCCTCTCGACTTCTTATTCACCCTAGTTCTCCGTCCAGGAGTTGCAAGTAGTTTCTGGTGTTTGTAGCCTACTGGAGGCCGTGGACAGCGCTGACCGTAGGGGTGGGCTGTGATGCGGTAGGTACGTGGCCGGGTGTACCGAATACCCGTTAGGTATCTCGGGAACCCTGTTCACATCGTTCGGGGCCGTATGGGAAACCTCGGCCGGACTCCCTGCGGATGGAACCTGAATAGGCGATAAACCTGGACTGGAGGCTTAGGTGATTAGGTAGGTCGTGGCCGACACCCACGTTGGGCTTCCGCTTGAAGGTTGCCGAGTACATGTCGTGTAAACGACGGTAAGTGGTGAGAGCGTGTATGAAGAAGTACCCCCTGCAGGGTTAACATGATCTATTCGAATAGCCGCGTCCGCGGTAAAGGACTACTTGGTTGCCTATACAGTTCATAGACAAGTAAATGAAAACTGTTAAAAACCTCAAGATAAGTGTGAGTGCCGAGGATGGCTCTTCCGTAGGAAGACGGAGGCGGATCCTCGGTAGTGTATTGAAGTGGTGAGTAGTGGACTCGTGTGCGCAAAACCATTTCAAGTTGGAGTATCGTAGGTTAGCCTAGCCAAGAGTCAATGCATGTATGTAGGATCTGATGTAAGTCTTGCTGAGTACCTTTGTACTCATGTTGCTATAATCTACATTTTTACAGAAGACGCTGCAACCCCTTCTGATGGGTTCTATGTAGACGTTGACATCAACGAGTAGGCTAAAGACCCAGGTGGTGACCCTGAGCTTGTGAAGGACCACGTAGTATAGCTAGGCTTTCCAAGCCTCTTTTATTTTACTAGTTGTCTGTACTCAGACAAGTTACTTTCGCTGCTGGTTTGTATGACTGTATGACTTGTATGTGGGGTCGTGAGACCCGTACCTTTGTGTATGTTATGTATGGCTCACCGAGCCTTAAATAAAGTACTTGTGTCATAGAGTCATGTTGTGATGCTTCGTTGTATTTGCACATATCGAGCATATTGTGTGTATGATTGAAATGCTTGGTATGTGTGGGATCTGACTATCTAGTTGTTTATCTTTGGTAGCCTCTCTTACCGGGAAATGTCTCCTATTGTTACCGCTGAGCCATGGTAGCTTGCTACTGCTCTGGAACACTTAGGCTGGCCGGCATGTGTCCTTCTTCGTTCCTGTGTCTGTCCCTTCGGGGAAATGTCACGCTTTGAGTACCGGAGTCCTGTTAGCCCGCTACAGCCCGGTTTACCGGAGTCCTGCTAGCCCAGTGCTACAGCCCGGACCCACTTGCTGATGACCGACATGTTCGAAGCTGGGTCATGGATGCCTGTCCCTGTAAGTCTGTGCCACTTTGGGTTTACGACTAGTCATGTCAGCCCGGGCTCTTTATCATATGGATGCTAGCGACACTTTCATATACGCGAGCCAAAAGGCGCAAACGGTCCCGGGAAAAGGTAAGACGACACCCGTGGGGATACCGTGCGTGAGGCCGCAAAGTGATATGAGGTGTTACCAGCTAGATCGATGTGACATCGAGTCGGGGTCCTGACAGCGTTGGTAGCTTTAGTTGCATTAGCCCAACACACTCATATTGCCATGTTTCATGCATGCATCATATTGTTGCACATTGTTTGGTGATGCCTGTGTATCGTTATCCTTTACGACAGGATCTGTCCCCGAGGAGTACCGTGACTACCCTAACGAAGAACCGTATCCGTGCATCGAACCATCAGGCAAGCAACCAACCATTTGATCATATCGATACAATCCCATGTTCTCGCTCCTGCTCTCTTTTACTGCATTAAGACAACGCGATTCAAACTGCTGTGTGCTACGGTAGTTGAACCCATTTCCTCTGCATGACCTGTCATTGCCACAGTAACTAGATGAAACCCACTAGCATGTGTAGGAGTTGATTGAGCCATATGTTTGTGTTGTTCCTACCTTGCTATGCCTGCTATGCTTAGAGTCGTGTCAGGTCTGGTTCATCTGGGTGATGGGCTAGAGTGAAATGATTATGTCGGTAATGAGAGTGGTGTGGTGAACACGATTTGGTAAAGGTATCGATGAGAGGCCATGTAGGAGTACATGGTGGGTTGTTTCATTGAAGCCGACCTTAAGCACTGAGATCTGTATGTGTGATTTAAGAATCAGCTACTACCATGCATTGGGCCCGAAACCAATGGACCCTCTCGACTTCTTATTCACCCTAGTTCTCCGTCCAGGAGTTGCAAGTAGTTTCTGGTGTTTGTAGCCTACTGGAGGCCGTGGACAGCGCTGACCGTAGGGGTGGGCTGTGATGCGGTAGGTACGTGGCCAGGTGTACCGAATACCCGTTAGGTATCTCGGGAACCCTGTTCACATCGTTCGGGGCCGTATGGGAAACCTCGGCCGGACTCCCTGCGGATGGAACCTGAATAGGCGATAAACCTGGACCGGAGGCTTAGGTGATTAGGTAGGTCGTGGCCGACACCCACGTTGGGCTTCCGCTTGAAGGTTGCCGAGTACATGTCGTGTAAACGACGGTAAGTGGTGAGAGCGTGTATGAAGAAGTACCCCCTGCAGGGTTAACATGATCTATTCGAATAGCCGCGTCCGCGGTAAAGGACTACTTGGTTGCCTATACAGTTCATAGACAAGTAAATGGATACTGTTAAAAGCCTCAAGATAAGTGTGAGTGCCGAGGATGGCTCTTCCGTAGGAAGACGGAGGTGGATCCTCGGTAGTGTATTGAAGTGGTGAATAGTGGACTCGTGTGCGCAAAACTATTTCAAGTTGGAGTATCGTAGGATAGTCTAGCCAAGAGTCAAAGCTAGCTTGCTGCAATAACTCCACCAACCCTTCTTGATACTATGCATGTATGTAGGATCTGATGTAAGTCTTGCTGAGTACTTTTGTACTCATGTTGCTATAATCTACATTTTTACAGAAGACGCTGCAACCCCTTCTGATGGGTTCTATGTAGACGTTGACATCAACGAGTAGGCTAAAGACCCAGGTGGTGACCCTGAGCTTGTGATGGACCACGTAGTATAGCTAGGCTTTCCAAGCCTCTTTTATTTTACTAGTTGTCTGTACCCAGACAAAGTACTTCCGCTGTTGGCTTGTATGACTGTATGACTTGTATGTTGGGTCGTGAGACCCGTACCTGTGTGTATGATATGTATGGCTCCCTGAGACTTAAATAAAGTACTTGTGTCGTAGATTCATGTTGTGATGCTTCGTTGTATTTGCACATATCGAGCATATTGTGTGTATGATTGAAATGCTTGGTATGTGTGGGATCTGACTATCTAGTTGTTTATCTTTAGTAGCCTCTCTTACCGGGAAATGTCTCCTAGTGTTACCGCTGAGCCATGGTAGCTTGCTACTGCTCTGGAACACTTAGGCTGGCCGGCATGTGTCCTTCTTCGTTCCTGTGTCTGTCCCTTCGGGGAAATGTCACGCATTGAGTACCGGAGTCCTGTTAGCCCGCTACAGCCCGGTTTACCGGAGTCCTGCTAGCCCAGTGCTACAGCCCGGACCCACTTGCTGATGACCGACACGTTCGAAGCTGGGTCATGGATGCCTGTCCCTGTAAGTCTGTGCCACTTTGGGTTTACGACTAGTCATGTCAGCCCGGGCTCTTTATCATATGGATGCTAGCGACACTATCATATACGTGAGCCAAAAGGCGCAAACGGTCCCGGGAAAAGGTAAGACGACACCCGTGGGGATACCGTGCGTGAGGCCGCAAAGTGATATGAAGTGTTACCAGCTAGATCGATGTGACATCGAGTCGGGGTCCTGACATGGGGAATGGTTTTCCCGCATTTTTTGGCAGCTGCTTCTTGTTTGCTCGATCCCGATGTAGACGTGCTCGCCTCCCTTTGTAGACGTGCTCGATTTAACTTCCTGATGTGGCGCTCATAGTCTGTGTCAACAGGCTTGGGAGCTGGTGGTTGAGCCATACGAATGAAGTGGTCAATCGTTTCCTCAGGCACTTTCTCCCTTGGCGGCGGTGGCGGTTTCGGTGCAAAATGGGCTTCCACCTCGGCCTTCGATATGGCTATGATTTCCTCCTCGGACCTGTCATAAGACCTCTGCGGAAGAGGGTTGAGGCTTGGACCATATTTATATCGCTTGCCTCCACATGTACTTCCTGTACTACCTCGACTCGTACCGCTACGCACCATAGCTGCGGGGTGTCTCTTCTGCGATTGCTGAGGCGGCGGAGATGGCTGACGGGGCTGAGTTGTATGAGGAGGAGTGGCCTGAGGTTGTGCCGGACTTGGAGGAGGAGTGGACATCTGACGCTGTGGCGGACTTGGAGGAGGAGGACTGTCCTGACACTTTGCCGGACTTGGAGGAGGAGGAGTGGCCTGACACTTTGCCGGACTTGGTGGACTTGCAGGAGCAGGAGTCTGCTGACTCGGTGGCGGACTTCGACGAGGACTCGGCTGACGCGGTGTCGGTGGCCTTCGAAACATGATGCAATCCTTTTTCCATAGGATGATACGATGTTTGGCCTCTCCGAGAAAGCGCTCGCCGTCACCTCCAGCAATGTCAAGCTGTAGCCCCGAATATGGTGGGTCCACCACCTCATCAACCAAGACACGAGCATAGCCCGCTGGAATCAGGTTGCAATGGAAGGTTGCCTCGGGGGGATTTGTGAAAGCAAAGCCATCCGCCACCTTCATGGATATGTTCTTCATTTTGAAATGTAGCTCGCAGTTAGTGTTCTCCATGATGTCATCCACGGGGTATCTACCAAGCATTGCGTCGTCCGGGATGGAACCCACGCTGCTTCTCGGCATGGATGGGCCGGTGCTATCCAATGTTGGATCATCCGCTAGCTGCTGCAGCTGCTGAGACCCCCTTTGATGGGTAAGTGAGTCGATCTGCTCCTGCTGCCGCTGGAATTTGACTGCCAATTCCGCTTGACTTGCTTCTAGGCCTTGAAGGCGTTCATAATCCCGCTTCCTCTACTCCTCCTCCATCTTCCTCTTCTTCTCCTCCGCAATCTTCTTTCTCGCACGGGTTCTGTAGTCGGTGTTCCATTCTGAAAACCCCTCATACCACGGAATAGCGCCCTTGCCTCGTGTTCTTCCCGGGTGTTCAGGATTTCCCAGGGCACGCGTAAGCTCGTCGTTCTCTCTGTTGGGCTGGAACACCCCCGATCGTGCCTCTTCTATTGCAACAAGTATCGCATCGTCGGCTCCCTTCAGACTTGCCCTCGTCGAAACATTGCCTGTCTCCGGGTCCAACTCCCCCCCATGCGCATAGAACCAAGTCCTGACCCTGGGGGGCCAGCTCTTAGTAGCCGGAGTGACACCTGCATCCTCCATCTCTTTCTCAGAGTTATCCCACTTAGGCATTGCCACCGCATAGCCACCTAGCCCCAGCTTATGGAACTTATCCTTTTTTTCGGCATTCTTCTTGTTTATTCTCGACCGTTCCTTAGCTAATTCCGAATCCTTGAATTTCACGAAATCGTCCTAATGATCACGTTGGTTCTCTAGTGTTCCCTTGAATATTGGAGTCTTCCTTCCTCCCTTGACGTACTTCTTCCATTCACGATTCTTGTGGTTCTTGAATGCAACCGCCATCATCCTAAGAGCAGCCTCCTTGACTTTATGCACATTTGCTTCTGTGAAATGATCTGGTAGGGTGAAATGTTCCATGAGAGTATCCCAAAGCAGATCTTTTTGATTCTTGTCGACAAAAGTAACATCTGGACGTGGCTTTGCTGGCTCTCTCCATTCTTGAAGTTTGATCGGGAGTTGGTCCTTCACAAGAACTCCGCACTGACGAACGAACTTGTCTGCAATCTTCTTAGGCGCTAATGGTTTGCCAGTAGGGCTGCATGCCTCGATATTGTACTTTACGCCCGGCTTCAACTTTTTGTTCGGGCCTCGTTTCGTTATTTTGCCTGAAGATTTGCTCGATCCGGATGGCTGAAAGAACAAAGATCGATTCGTTAATATATCTTCAAGTCATTTAAAACATGTGATGATCACCAGATGCCTGCTTATATAAATATATATACCTCGCCAGTCTTTGTTGTTTCAGGATCAACATGTTCTTCGTCATCATCATAATCGTAGTTCATGACTTCATCAATTTGGTCGTCGCGATCGAATATCATATCACCCTCTCCGGTGTTGTTTAGAAATTCGGAGCCGTCATAATCTTCTTCATTCTGATTATCATCTGGCCCGCGTATCATATCGAACATGGTCTGTTCTCCCTCTCTGTCGGTATTGTCTGCCATACCTTTTGTTTAACTAATCCAAAAGAAATATAAAACAATTTAGTATTCAAATTACATCGTCTCGAATAATAGATATAATCTCGAATACATCGTCTTGAATAATAGATATAATCTCGAATACATCGTCTCGAATAATATATAATATTGAATAGTACATCACTAGCTATTAGCTAATAAAAATCGAATACTACAGAAGAATCTAGGACACTCACGGTTCCTCCAGCGCGGGCGGTGGACACCCAAAGAGAAGGAACCCTCACAGGATCATAGCTGAAGTGAGATCCCCGAAGAAACTGCCACGTATTGGAGAACCTGCCGCCCTCTAACGCAACCATGTAGCGATGGACGTGCTCGTCCTCCTCCCTGACACGGCGACGTACCACCTCCGGCGGGGCCGGGTCCCTCCGCACCGAAACTGGCCCACGCGAACGCCACCAAACGAGATCAGGGTCGACGACGGGACCCGGGGCCGGGTTCCTCATCAAGCGGCGCGCCCCTCCAGGCAGCACCTCCCGGTGCCAGCCCGGCGGAGCCCAGTCCCGGACATGGGTCGGCTGGACGTCGTCGCGGACGGGTCGACGGCGAGGATGCGGGCCGGGCATCGTCGAGAAAAAATACTAGCTATATGCCCGCAAAAAGTGACATTTTTTTAATGATTGGATTTTGATAACTAAAATTTCTAACATGTCTATATAACACTAATTATGCTAATCTAAATAATCTAAATAACACTAAAATTTCTAACATTTCTAACATTTCTATATAACACTAATTTCTAACATTTCTATATAACACTAATTTCTAACTGATTAAGCACTAATTATATCCATATAACATGCATTCATACATATATAATAGTGATAAAATAATAATCTAAATAATCTAAACTAATTAAACATACAAAATACGTGTGTGTGTACTAATTAAACACTAATTATCTAAACTAATTAAATATACAAAATAATAATCTAAATAATCTAAACTAATTAAAGACTAATTATCTAAACTAATTAAACATGCTTGTGTGTGTGTGTGTGTACGGGCTTGGGGAGGGCTCACAGCGGGCGACGGCGACGGCGAGGCGACGGCCGGGGCGGCGACGGCGGGGACGGCGCGACGGGGACGGGGACGGCGCGACGGGGACGGGCCCAGGGCGGCGACGGAGACGAGGGCGGCGACGGGGACGGGGGCGGCGACGGGGACGGGGGCGGCGACGGAGACGAGCGACGACGGAGACGATCGAGGGCGGCGGCGACGGCGACGGAGACGGAAACAGAGGAACAACAGAGAGGAAAAATGAAATTTTCGCACTCTAGCATATATAGAGGGCACCTTTAGTACGGGTTGGAGCCACCAACCGGTACTAAAGGTCTGTTTTGGCCAGGCCAAGCGGCGGGAAGCGACCCCTTTAGTACCGGGTGGTACTAAAGGCCCCCCCTTTAGTACCGGTTTGTGCCATGACCCGGTACTAAAGGGGGTGCGCTGGCGCAGGTGCGGTGCGGCAAGTTTAGTCCCACCTCGCTAGTCGAGGGGCTACCGCACTGGTTTATAAGCCCCAGTGCGGTAGCTCTCTCGTGCTCCTCTCCTAACCAGGCCTACTGGGCCTACCTGTCCTCTTCGCCTAGTGGGCCTACTGGGCCTTCGCGGGCCTGCATCCTGGCCCAACGAAAGGTTGTGTCGCTAGTCGTATGCAGGCCGCTTTGGCCCAGTAGGCGGGCTTTTCTTTTTCTTAATTTTTTTTTTGCTCTATTTTTTTGCTTTATTTTTTTTGTTTTATTTATTTTTGAGTTGTTTTTTGCTGTATTTAGAGTTTCTTTGTGAATATTTTTGCTTTAGGTACAAAATATTACAAACTTTCTCTTAGTGCCGGTAGATTTCAAATTTGAATAGTTTAAATTTTGAATTATTTGAAATTTGTGTGAATCACTAGTTTGTGAATAACTTAACTTCGAAAAAAGTTTTTTCAGTGATTCTTTTTTCTTATGTTTAATATTAGTGTGTTTTATAGTAATGCTTAGGTTATTTAAAAAATGAAATGCCTTTGTAACAGTTCAGTTTTCGTCGGAAACCCTGATACTTCGAAAGAGATTGTCCATTTTGTACACGAAGTGCATCCAGTTTTTGCCGTAACCCTCTCTACTTTCTTGCACATGCTATTTGTATGAAATTATGATACCATGCGAACTTTCAACCTTTTCTGAGTTCATTTGAATTGCTTTTCAATTTTAGGGTCATTTAGCTGGAAAAAAAATCAGTAAATGCATGAAAAGAATTTATTTGCACATAAAATTTCTTCGCGTTTCAAATGCCAAAACACATAACTATCCTAACTATTACAGACATTCCCTCTTGGGTGTGAAACACAGAAGAAAGTGATGATAGTGAAGCCGATCACATCCCAGATCTTTGGGTGTGAAACTTTTTCTTCGCGTGTGTCCCTTTGCGCCGTAACCATGGAAAATCTTCATCATTTAACAGGATGCTCGGGTCAATATTCACTGTGAATGGAGCAATTTCATCAAACTTTTCATAATCTTCTGACTTGTCTGTCTTGTCATCCACTCCCACGATGTTTCTCTTCCCAGAAAGAACTATGTGCCGCTTTGGCTCATCATACGATGCATTCGCTTCCTTATCTTTTCTTTTTCTTGGTTTGGTAGACATGTCCTTCACATAGAAAACCTGTGCCACATCATTGTCTAGGACGAATGGTTCGTCTGCATACGCAAGATTGTTGAGATCCACTGTTGTCATTCCGTACTGCGGGTCTTCCGTTACCCCGCCTCGTGTCATATTGACCCATTTGCACCGAAACAAAGGGACCTTTAAACCATGTTGATAGTCAAGTTCCCATATGTCCTGTATATAACCATAATATGTTTCCTTTCCCGTCTTGGTTTCTACATCAAAACGGACACCACTGTTTTGGTTGGTGCTCTTCTTATCTTGGGCGATCGTGTAAAATGTATTATCATTTATCTCGTACCCTTTGAAAGTCATTATATTCGAAGATCGTAACTGGCACAGCAAGTATAGGTCATGTTCAATAGAGGTGTCATGCATGGTACGTGTCTGCAACCAGTTGGCGAAACTCCTGGTTTGTTCACGTGTAATCCAGTCATCAGACCGCTCCTGGTGTTTGGAGCATAGCAAATTCTTGTGTTCATCCATATACGGAGCCACCAAGGTGGAATTCTGTAGAACTGTGTAGTGTGCTTTAGTGAGAGAATGTCCGTCCATACATATTATTTGTTCCCCTCCTAGCGTGCCTTTTCCATCCAGTCTGCCCTTATGCCGCGATTCAGGAACACCAATCGGCTTAAGGTCAGGAATAAAGTCAATACAAAACTCAATGACCTCCTCATTTTGATGGCCCTTGGAGATGCTTCCTTCTGGCCTAGCACGGTTATGAACATATTTCTTTAAGACTCCCATGAACCTCTCAAAGGGGAACATATTTTGTAGAAATACATGACCCAAAACGTTAATCTCTTCGCATAGGTGAACTAGGACGTGCGTCATGATGTTGAAGAAGGATGGTGGGAACACCAACTCAAAACTGACAAGACATTGCACCAAATCATTCTGTAACCTTGGTATAATTTCTGGATCGATTACCTTCTGAGAGATTGCATTGAGAAATGCACATAGCTTCACAATGGCTAATCGAACGTTTTCCGGTAGAAGCCCCCTCAATGCAACGGAAGCAGATGCGTCATAATCACGTGGCAGTCATGAGACTTTAGGTTCTGGAACTTTTTCTCTGCCATGTTTATTATTCCCTTTATATTCGACGAGAAGCCAGACGGTACCTAAATACTGAGCAGGCATTCAAAGAAGATTTCCTTCTCTTTTTTGGTAAGAGAGTAGCTTGCATGACCCTGATGTATGCCGTCTTCTCCGTGCATACGTTGCTGGTCCTCCCGTGCCTCAGGTGTATCTTTTGTCTTCCCATACACGCCCAAGAAGCCAAGCAGGGTCACGCAAAGATTCTTCGTCACGTGCATCACGTCGATTGCGGAGCGGACCTCTAGGTTTTTCCAATATGGCAGGTCCCAAAATATAGATTTCTTCTTCCACATGGGTGCGCGTCCGTCCGTGTCCTTCGGAACAGGTTGTCCGCCAGGACCCTTTCCAAATATCACCTTCAAATCCTTGACCATATCATGTACATCAGCACCAGTACGGTGGCGAGGCTTCGTCCGGTAATCCGCCTCACATTTGACATGCTTGCCTTTCTTTCTTACGGGATGCCTGCTCGGAAGAAATCGATGATGTCCCAGGTACACATTCTTCTTACAACTATTCAAATATATACTGTCGGTATCATCCAAACAGTGCGTGGATCCGCGGTATCCCTTGTTTGTCTGTCCTGAAAGGTTACTGAGAGCAGGCCAACCATTGATGGTCACGAACAGCAACGCCTTTAGGTCAAATTCTTCCCCCATATGCTCATCCCACGCACGTACACCTGTTCCATTCCACAGTTGTAAGAGTTCTTCAACTAATGGCCTTAGGTACACATCAATGTCGTTGCCGGGTTGCTTAGGGCCTTGGATGAGCACTGGCATCATAATGAACTTCCACTTCATGCACAACCAAGGAGGAAGGTTATACAAACATAGAGTCACAGGCCAGGTGCTATGGTTGCTGCTCTGCTCCCCAAAAGGATTAATGCCATCTGCGCTTAGACCAAACCATACGCTCCTTGCATCATCTGCAAACTCCTTCCCATACTTTCTTTCGATTTTTTTCTCCACTGCGACCCGTCAGCGGGTACTCTCAACTTTCCGTCTTTCTTATGGTCTTCTCTGTGCCATCGCATCGCCTTGGCATGCTCTTTGTTTTGGAGCAAACGTTTCAACCGTGGTATTATAGGAGAATACCACATCACCTTGGCAGGAATCTTCTTCCTGGGGCGCTCGCCCTCGACATCACAAGGCTCATTGCAGATGATCTTATAGCGCAATGCACCACACACCGGGCAAGCGTTCAAATCCTTGTACTCACCGCGGTAGAGGATGCAATCATTAGGGCATGCATGTATCTTCTACACCTCTAACCCTAGAGGGCAGACATCCTTCTTTGCTTCGTACGTACTCTCGGGCAATTCGTTGTCCTTTGGAAGAATATCCTTTATCATTACCAGCAACTTTCCAAATCCCTTGTCAGATACACCATTCTCTGCCTTCCATTGCAGCAATTCCAGTGTGGTGCCCAGCTTTTTCTTGTCACCTACGCAATTCGGGTACAACAATTTTTTGTGATCCTCTAACATGCGCTGCAACTTCTTCTTCTCCAAATCACTTGCGCAGTTTCTCTTTGCATCGGCAATGGCCCGACCTAGATCATCAACGGGCTCATCTGATGCCTCTTCTTCAGCTTCTTCCCGCATTGCCGGCTTAGCTTCTTCCCGCATTACTGGCTCAGCTTCTTCCCCCATTGTTGTATCATCGTATTCAGGGAACCCATGGCCAAGATAGCTGTCGTCGTCCTCTTCTTCTTCATTGTCTTCCATCATAACCCCTCTTTCTCCGTGCTTGGTCCAAACATTATAGTGGGGCATGAAACTGGACTCAAACAGGTGGACGTGAATGGTTCTTGACGTAGAGTAATTGTGACCATTCTTACAGCCAGCACATGGACAAGGCATAAAACCATCCGCCCGCTTGTTTGCCTTAGCCGCAAGCAGAAAAGTATGCACGCCCTCAACAAACTGGGGAGAGCATCGGTCATCGTACATCCATTGCCGGCTCATCTTCATTACACAACACCGAATAGACCAAATTAATACAAGTTCATACATAAAGTTCATACAACACTTAAATGCAACAAACAAATAACTCTCTAGCTAAAGCATTTAAATGCAACAACAAATGCGATCAAGATTGCAACTAAGGTAACAATTGATCCAACAGCATAATGATACCAAGCCTCACTATCGATGGCATATTTTCTAATCTTTCTAATCTTCAAGCGCATTTTCTCCATCTTGATCTTGTGATCATCGACGACATCGGCAACATGCAACTGCAATTCCATCTTCTCCCCCTCAATTCTTTTCAATTTTTCTTTCAAGTACTCGTTTTCTCTTTCAACTAAATTTAACCTCTCGACAATAGGGTCGGTTGGAATTTCCGGTTCACATACCTCCTAGATAAAAATATCTATGTCAACTTGATGGGCATAATTTGTCATAAACACGAAATGTAACAAATAGTTTTAAAAGAGAATATACCACATCCAAATCATAACAAGGACGAGGGCCGACGGGGACGGATATCAAAACCATGGCACTATGTATAACAAACAACGTACGGGTAAGATAATTATTACATGATTAACTATATATCCAAATCATATAAACATCAATTTTTTATATAAAATTTCATGAACAAGAGGCTCACCACAAGGTGGTGCCGGCGACGGGACGGTGCGGGCGATCGACGGTGGTTACGACGGAGATTTAGAAGGCACTAAGTAAACCACACCTACATATGCAAACTAAGTGTTATTTTCGACCTCAAATTGCATATAAATCAAATACTAGCACATATATATATTTCCTCCCAAATTACTAAACTCACAAATTAATAACTATATAAAGCATTGCAAGAGCTAATCTAGCAATGAGAGATGAAAGGACAAAGTTGCTAACCTTTGTGATCACTTGAATGGATGGGGGCCTTCAAATCTTGACAAATTTTGGGCAAAATGTGTGATGAGCTCGAGGGGAAGAGGAAGAACAGAGAGGAGAGGAGAGGGGAAAGGGGGAAGAATAGAGCGAGCTGGACGAAGGGTTTATATGCAGGAGGACCTATAGTACTGGTTCGTGCCACGAACCGGTACTAAAGGTGCTGGAGGGGGCCCAGACTGACAACATCCTGCCACCACCCTCATCAGTACCGGTTCGTGGCACGAACCGGTGCTAAAGGTTAGCCACGAACTGGTACTAATGAGAGCGGCCCGGCTAGCCGTTGGAACCGGCACTAATGTATACATTTGTGCCGGCTCTAATACAAACCGGCACTAATGTGCTTCACGTTTGACCCTTTTTCTACTAGTGGTGTCATCAAAGCTTAGATGTACTAGAGATGATGCGAACGAGCTCCTTGATCCCTTACGAAGTTACTATCTCACAAGTCTTGGCATTTGTTGGCCTTGCACTGCTGAAGTCTTCTCTGGCATTGTGTGTGTCTTAATTGAGGTCCAACATTTAGTACGCTCACAGCTGCTCCCTCCGTTCCAAAATAGACGACTCAACTTTGTACTAATAGATGACTCAACTTTGTGCTAACTATAGTACAAAGTTGAGTCATCTATTTTGGAACGGAGGAAGTACTTCCCTTGCAGCTTTCATGTTGCATGCGATTAACCTGAAGATCTCCATGTACACTCTATGGCATGGTTTGCAAGAACTCATCTTGCAGTTTTATTTATACTAGAATGTGCTATATATAAGCTTGTTCCATATTCATTTTTAAATACAGAATTGTTACATTCAGATTATTTTTTGTTAATGATGCGAGATTTAGCCATGTCTTGATTTTTCTCTTGAATGGTACCTGCAACTTTGTCAACAGTTTAGTGAAGCTTTCCTTCAAAAGAATTCTAGATACTACAGGAAGGAGAGTAAGACAATGACAGTTCACTGGAATATGGATTTTGAGAGGACATATATGTGTTTAGCTCTCTGTAATTACATATTACTTTCCTTGCTGATGCTATTGCTCAGGTGAAGGTATTGCTATCCGTTTTTTCCAGGTTGAATCTATGTTCCGAGCACTGGTAATCTGAATGGAGTTTCTATGTTTTCTCTGTACTGGTGATCACGTGTTCGACCTAATGCCTATCTAGGGTCTTGGGCTGACCTGGCATAGGTTATGCTGGACATCGAAAGAAAATCAAGTTTGATGCAAGAATGGTTTTCTTTGAAAATCAGTTCATTTGTGGCCAGGAAGCTTAAGAAGGTTGAGTGAAGGTACTCAAAGGATCTGAACCTGAAACACTGATTTTTTTTTGCTCGGCAATTATTGTGCACTGCAAATGAATATATTCAATTTCAGCTAGAACTTATTTGAAGGAAATGATGTATTATCTTGGTACGTAGGTAAGGTATATAGATGATGATAGATGTGTTGGTATTCAGTGTTTGGGTGTCATGCTTATGATGCCACTCTTCGTGGTACTTCCACTGTACTGTAATATATTATATGTTGACCTATGGTTGTTTTTTCTAAATTTGTATGTGGTTATTTCTGATCTATATGAGATTTATTTGGACATATCTTCTATTCACAAATAAGGGCCACTGCGCTAGCAATTCTATTTAACTCCACTAATTAACTTCTATGTCAATATTGGCCTGCAACTTGGCAACAAAAATGGCAGAAATGACACAACTATGAGGACGCTATGTTATCCTCCCTGCTTTCTGTTTTGGTGATCACAGGTATGTGGATCACACTCCTTTGTATTGTATACTTCTTTCCCTGGGAAGTAAAGATTTATGTTTTTTAATGTCATCCGAGCTGCATTTTGGTTTTGTTAAGTGAATATTAGAACTGGACTATTTGTATGGACAAAAACGACATGGGAGTTTCTTATTGCGCGGATAAAAACTATGTAGTAAAAATGCAAAACCCCACAAGATCTAAGTTGTAACCTGGAGTGTGTTCATGCATCAGTTTGCCTTAGTGCCCAGAATATGTGTAAAATGTAAGGATTGTTTTCCCTAAACTTTAGCCACATTGATACCATTTTCATGAGGTTGTAATTAAGCATTACTTACTCATAATCCGGTGTTGGAACCGCCAGTCCCTCGCAGTTGACCTCCTCTCTCTCTCTCTGTTGCCGTGGCTCTAACCAACAAGGAAGAAGGAGAAGGAGGAAGAAGAACGGGGACATGGCGAGGTGGTTTTCCGGTGCACGAACACCTTTCCTTGAGCACGAACTCAACACACACACACTACACAATTACAATGATCGCAGCAACTCTCTTATACCCGGGCCAGCGTCGGGCCACGACCCGCACACCTCCACCCACTCCCGCGCTCTGATCGGCCCGCCCTGGACGCGCCCTTGACGCGCTCCGCGTCGGGCCCTCAACAACCTCGCGCTCCCGCTACACCTGGATCACCTAATGACCTAGTCTACACACACACATGCACGATGTCTACCCGCACGGCCACCCCGTGCACCACACGCACACACGCACCCGCGGCACCGACACGCCCGACCCGGCCAGCTCGCGCCCATACACGCGCTGGTCGTGTTCGGTGCGTCGCCGCGGCTTATTTGCCCAACACTCGCGCCCTAAGCCGCGGCTCAGAGCAGACCGGCGTCCTCGGCGTCGCCGTCTACCAGCAGTGCACGGTCCGCTGGCGGCGCCTTCTTCCACTGCGGGCAGTCATGTTTGAAGTGACCCCGCTCACCACACTTGTAGCACCGGCCTCTTCTATTACCGCCGAAGCCCGACACCTCGTTGTGCGCCCCGTCGTCGTCCTCCCGAGCTCCGCCTCATTGCCGTTCCCGCGCCCGCCACTCCGCCGCCGTGTACAGTAGCTCGCTGTCGGTGTCAAAACCGGCGGATCTCGGGTAGGGGGTCCCGAACTGTGTGTCTAGGCGGATGGTAAAAGGAGACAAGGGACACGATGTTTTTACCCAGGTTCGGGCCCTCTCGATGGAGGTAAAACCCTACTCCTGCTTGAATGATATTGATGATATGGGTAGTACAAGAGTGGCTCTACCACGAGATCAAGGAGGCTAAACCCTAGAAGCTAGCCTATGGTATGATTGTTGTAATGGTTATGTTGTCCTACGGACTAAAACCCTCCGGTTTATATAGACACCGGAGAGGGCTAGGGTTACACAGAGTCGGTTACAATGGTAGGAGATCTACATATCCGTATCGCCAAGCTTGCTTTCCACGCCAAGGAAAGTCCCATCCGGACACGGGACGGAGTCTTCAATCTTGTATCTTCATAGTATTGGAGTCCGGCCGACGATGATAGTCCGGCTGTCCAGACACCCCCTAGTCCAGGACTCCCTCAGTAGCCCCCGAACCAGGCTTCAATGACGATAAGTCCAGCGCGTATATAGTCTTCGGCGTTGCAAGGCAGGTTCTCCTTTAAGTTCCATGTACCTGCCGAACAGTGTCCGGGTCTCTTGTAAACGTTGCGCTCCTTGGCTTCCACGCGCAATAATGGCCTTCCTCCACGCGTCGCACGAATGCGAAAAGCCAGGGTATCTTTTGTGCTTTACCCCCTAGCTGCGCAAATAATCTGCCTATAAGAGAGGCAAGAATCCAGATCCAAATCACACCATCTTCCTTCCGCGAGTGCTCATCGGAGCGCCTCTGACCAAAAATCCATTCCATCATGGACCGTCGACGCGACTCCTCCTCTCGCGCTCCCAGCCCTCTACCAGGAGATTGGAGGAGATGTTCTGTCCCCCACAACGAGCTTGTGACGCTCCAAGCGGAGGGATATCTTCCTCTGGCCTTTATGGTTCCGGTTCAAGCCGGGCTGGCCACCTACAAAGGTGGGAAGCAAGCGGAGGCTACCCCAAGTCCCAACAAAGGGGAGCGGGTATGCTTCGTCCCTTATCTGATAAGGGGGCTCGGATTTCCTGTACATCCGTTCCTCCGCGGGCTCCTGGAGTTCTACGGACTCCAGCTCCATCATCTCACGCCCGCCTCGATTCTGCATATCGCGGGCTTCGTAGCTCTTTGTGAGCTGTTCCTGGGTATCGAGCCCCATTTTGCGCTGTGGAAGAGGTTATTTTGCCTTGTACCCCGTTCTCACGAGGGTCCCATATACCAAGTGGGCGGTGCCGAAATATGGCGCATCGCCGGGACCGGATATCCATCCGGAACCCCTAAGAAGGCGTCCGAAGACTGGCCTTCAGAATGGTTTTACGTAAAAGATGCTCTGCTGCCGGACCCTGTTCGGATCGGCCTCCCGGAGTTCAGCAATGCTCCTCTGAAGAAACGCCTGAGTTGGCGTCCGCGGAGCCCCCAGCCGGAGGAAGACAAGAGCGTCAATTATTTGACGGGCCGGATAAGGTTACTGGCCCATTCCGGACTGACCATGATTGGAGTCATGGCCACGTGCATTATGCGGGGAGTGCAGCCGCTGCAATACAGGGGCCACCCCATGTGGGATTTCAATGGAGAGAATGATGCCACTCGTCATGGCCGCCAAGGGCCGGGATCGGCCGAAGACCTGGTGAAGATTCTGTCCGGCCTGTACAAGGGGGAGAAGGAGGACTTCCTCCAGACGAGCCCATTGAATGGGTTCTCCATGAACAACCCTTGAAGCTGGGTAAGCGAATGTTCATTTATCCGACCCACATTTTTAAAGTTAAGTAGCTTACTTTGTGGTTTTGACGCAGGACCTGCGCCGGACTATGGAGAGCATTCATAGTCCGGCTCCACAGCCCGAGGATCTAGAAAGATCCCTTGATCCGTCCTCCGAAGAGGATCCGGACATAAAGGTGGAGCTCATCGACGGGGTGTTCCATCAACTCAGCATAGACAATGCTTTAGTCGCCATAACGGCTGACGACCCCGACCTATCTCCGGCTCCCAGGTGATTGTGACCGAAGTCCTTACACCATTATTCCGTCCTTGCGCATTTCTGACCACCGTATACAATGGTGTCTCGCAGGGAGCGCCTTCAGGGCAGGAGGCCGAGGCCACGGCAACTGGCCAACAAGGGTCAGTCCGGCCCAGTAGGCAGAAGAGGAGTGCGGCGCGGATCGAGACGTTGTCGCAACGGTATAGCTCGCGGTTGTTATTTAGGACAGAATTCCTAGGAAGTATTTGAACGCTCATGACCTTTGCAGGTGAAAGAGTGCCCTCCGGACTGCGGGCGTAGGAGTTGCCAACCCAGCTTCTACCAGCCAGGCTCCAACGCCTGGTCTGGAGGGGGAGGCGAGCGCAAGGCGTGAGCCGGATACTCCTCCAACGGAGGATGCCGACAGACTGTCCACCATCAGGTCTGAGGTGGAGAGCGCCATGAACCATAGGCGCCGCCGGACAGTTTTTCGTGACGCGTGCTTCTCCCCTGAGGCGTTGAATGCCTTTAACGCGGGGGACGCGCATCTCCGTGCTGCTCAAGATGGTTTGACCAGAGCCGCGGAGCAGTATGTAAAGGACATATGGGTAAGAGAATTTAATAGTTGTATATGCCAGTAGCCCCCGAGACTTAAAGTAGTTAGAGTAACTGATTTAAGGATCATATGATGTGCAGGATCTTACAGAGAAGAATACCCAGTTGTCCCAGGAGCTGCAAGAGTTCAAGGCCCAACTCGAGGCCGCACTAGCTGCCGCAGGAGGAAATACAGAGACCCCTCCTGGTAACACATTATTTCAAAAAGATAATCGGTGTGCGGCGTGCGTGTAAGCCTGACAATGACATTGCAGGTGTTGCCGGACTAGATCCTGACAAGCAAGACCTACTGTGCTAGCTGAAAGCCGGCGAGAGGGTGCTGACAAAGGTGCAGCAGGAAAGAAACAAGCTCCAGGATGCCCACACCCAGCTCGGAGAAGAGCTGAAAGGTGTTCGGGCCGAGCTGTCTGGCTCCGTGAAGGAGAATCAGCGGCTTCGTCGCGGCATCTATAGTAAGTGCTTGAGCGAACTCCTTTGAAAAGAAGAGTTCAGCGAGGAAGTCAATTAACAGAAATATGTCTATAGGTGTGCTCACAGGTCGCCCTGCTGCGGAGATGCCCGTATCAACGGGTGATCAACTTCCCGAGCTGGTGCAACTGCTCGAACGAGTGTGGCAGGCAATGAGCGGCGTCATCCAGGCCTTATGGCCGTCCCTCTCCCTACCCGAGGGCCTTGGAGAGCTTGCGGAGAAGCTTCAGGGAGCGCGGCAGTGCTTTCGTTTATGGAAGATTTTGGCCTGCCGCCAAGGTGCCAGGGAGGCCTGGGCCATGGTGAAGACGCGGTACAAGAAGGCGGATCCCAACCAAATGGCCGAGGTCGGACCTATGGGGCCCGATGGGAAGGAGATCCCTGTGAGTTTAGTGTACGGCCAAGTAGAGTTGGCCACTAAATATTCCCAACGGGACTGTAAATTAGACAGCCTGTTAGACGGGATTGAGGAGGAATACAGTCAATAGATTTGACAATGTATTGTAAAATGACATGTAAAATGCCTTCTAGCCGGATTGTAGATCGTTTGTCTTTGCCGACCTTTTCGCTTCAACCTCGGGACCCTAGAGTCCGGAGTGTGTCCGAATACCTTCTCGGTTAAGAAAAAACCGGGGCATGCATGGAGACCAGGCGTAGGGGTCATTAGTGCTTTATCAGACAAGTGCCCAACTAGTTATGTTATATTACATGGTTAGTAAGAAACATCTTCCAGGGAGAATAGTTCCGTTAAGGGTTCCTTTCCCTTTGAGGCATGCCCTAAAGTGAATGTCCGGACTGCGAAAAGAGCAGGAAAACATTTGGGGGCAGATAAATAATTAGGTAAAAAAATCATCTTTCAAGTCACCGACCGAATATTCCCTTAAGAACGCTAGCTTTCGGCTTCACCCAGTCTGAGGTACACATCCGGCTGACCCGGCAATAACAATCGCAGAGGTGCTCCCTTTACCTCCTAGCTGAACAATCGGGAACGTAGGGGTAAGCACAGGAGCCAGGCAACCCAGCTTGGCCAAAACTTAAGTCATATCGATGCATATAATGGTGAATAAAAGGTACATGTGGAAGTTTGACACATGTGCTGGGCATGAGGCCCTTATAATTAAGCTTCTGGTATAGAAGACCCCAGGTATAATGAGTGCGGATAGCACGTCAAGTGTGTGCGAACAATGCGCAAGTAGGCCTTTATGGGCTTTTATGAAAAGGGTGAGAGAAAAAAGAGAAACAAAAGACAGCTAAAGTGTAAAAATTTGGACGGGGGGAAGGGGACGAACTCTTAGTCCGGCGCTAGGCGTAGAATCTTCGGAGGCGGGCTGTGTTCCGTGGGTTCGGCTCGAGTCGGTTGTCCGACGCATTCCGCAGACGGTACGCTCCGCCGGTCAGGACTTGGTCGATAATGAACGGGCCTTCCCATTTGGGCTTGAGCTTGTCCTTTTTCTTGTCCGGCAGGCGTAGAACTAGTTCGCCAACGTTGTAAGTCTTGGCCTGTACTTCTCTGCTTTGGTATCTTCGAGCCTGCTGCTGATAGAATGCGGAACGAGCCTTGGCGACGTCGCGTTCTTCCTCCAATGCGTCCAAGCTTTCCTGCCGATCCAGCACAGCTTCTCTTTCTTTGTACATGCGCACTCGAGGTGAGTCATGAATGATGTCGCAGGGCAGGACTGCCTCTGCGCCGTATACCATAAAAAATGGTGTGAATCCGGTAGTACGGTTGGGCGTTGTCCGCAGCCCCCAGAGTACAGAGTCGAGCTCCTCTACCCAGTGCGTGTCATATTTCGTAAGGGACCGCACTAGTCTGGGTTTGATGCCGCTCATTATTAGACCATTTGCTCGTTCCACTTGACCGTTGGTTTGAGGATGATAGACTGAAGCGTAATCGAGCTTAATGCCCATATTTTTGCACCATAATTTAACCTCGTCGGCCGTGAAGTTCGTGCCGTTATCGGTAATGATGTTGTGGGGGACACCATAACGGTGTACTACCCCGGATATGAAGTCTATCACTCGTCCGGACTCTGTCGTTTTAACTGGCTTGGCCTCTATCCATTTGGTGAATTTGTGCACCATGACCAATAGGTACCTTTGCTTGTGGGTTCCCCCTTTAAGGGGTCCAACCATGTCAAGCCCCCAGACCGCGAACGGCCAGGTAATGGGTATAGTTTTGAGGGTGGTGGGTGGCATATGGCTCTGATTAGCAAAGAGCTGACAACCGACGCATCTTTGGACTAAGTCCTGCGCATCTGCCCGGGCCGTCGGCCAATAAAATCCTGTACAGAATGCCTTGCCTACAAGGGCCCGAGCTGCGGCGTGGTGTCCGCCTAGTCCGGCATGAATTTCAGCCAGAAGGTTTCGCCCTTCCTCCTCGGAGATACACCGTTGAAGGACTCCGGTTGTGCTTTTCTTATAAAGTTCTCCCTCGTGGACCTTGTAGGCTTTAGATTGCCGGACTATGCAGCGGGCCTCATTTTGGTCATCAGGAAGCTCCCGCCTAAGTAAGTAGGCTAGGAACAGCTCTGTCCACGGGGCGATTACTGCCATTATTTCGTGGGCTGGAGGTGTTATTTCATCGGCTGAGTTGCCGGTGATGTCAGATTGTTCTGTGTTGGGTGGTACGGCTGCCTCCGGGTTGTTATTTCCGAACTCCTCTTCCCATAGTACGGATGGCTTAAAGAGCCGTTCCAGGAAGATGTTAGGAGGGATAGCGTCGCGTTTTGCGCTGATGTGTGCCAGCACGTCGGCTGCTTGGTTATTATATTGGGCTACATGGTGGAATTCGAGCCCTTCGAACCAAGCTGACATTTTTAGGACAGCGTTACGATAGGCTGTCATTTTCGGATCTTTGGCGTCAAAGTCTCCATTTACTTGGGATATTGCGAGGTTTGAATCCCCGCGCACCTCTAGGCGCTGAATGCCCATGGAGATTGCCATCCGGAGGCCATGTAGGAGGGCCTCGTATTTGGCCGCATTGTTGGAGTCCGTGTATAGTATCTGAATTACATATTGGACTGTATCCCCGGTTGGGGACGTCAATACGACGCCAGCCCCCAAGCCGGCCAACATTTTGGAGCCGTCAAAATGCATAATCCAATTGGAGTATGCGCCGTACTCTTTAGGGAGTTCGGCTTCAGTCCATTCGGCGACGAAGTCAGCTAAGACTTGCGACTTTATAGCTCGCCGAGGTTTATAAGTTATATCGAATGGTAAGAGCTCAATGGCCCATTTTGCAATCCTGCCCGCCGCGTCGCGGTTGTTTATAATGTTGTTGAGGGGCACTTCGGAGGCCACTGTTATCGAACACTCTTGAAAGTAGTGTCGCAGCTTCCGGGATGCCATGAACACCGCATACGCTATCTTTTGATAGTGCGGGTATTGGGACTTGCAGGGAGTTAAGACAGTGGATACGTAGTACACTGGTTTTTGAAGAGGGAATTCGTGCCCTTTTGTTTCTCGTTCGACGACGAGTACCGCGCTTACAACTTGATGTGTTGCTGCGATGTATAATAACATTGGTTCGCCCAGGTTGGGCGCGGCCAGGACCGGATTTGTTGCCAATATGGCTTTGATTTCTTCGAGTCCGGCAGTGGCAGCATCCGTCCACTTGAAGTGTTCGGTGCGCTTGAGGAGGCGATAGAGGGGCAATGCCTTTTCTCCCAAATGGGAGATAAAGCGGCTTAGGGCCGCCACACATCCGGTCAATTTTTGTATTTGTCTGAGGTCTTTTGGAATATCTAGCTATGACAGTGCTCGGATTTTGGCTGGGTTTGCTTCAATTCCTCTACCGGATATAATGAAGCCCAGGAGCTTTCCGGCTGGTACGCCGAAAACGCATTTTTCCGGATTCAGCTTGATGTCATATGCTCGGAGATTGTCGAATGTGAGCCTCAAATCGTCTACTAGAGTTTCCACGTGTTTGGTTTTGACGACTACGTCGTCTACGTATGCTTCTACTGTTTTGCTGATCTGGGTAGCCAGACATGTCTGAATCATGCACTGATATGTTGCGCCGGCGTTTTTGAGCCCGAAGGGCATCGTGTTGAAGCAGAATGGTCCATATGGAGTAATAAATGCCGTTGCGGCTTGGTCCGCTTCCGCCATCTTGATTTGATGGTAACCGGAATATGCGTTAAGGAAGCACAATGAATCGTGCCCTGCTGTAGAATCGATTATTTGGTCGATGCGGGGGAGGAGGAAGGGATCCTTTGGGCAGGCCTTGTTGAGGTCTTTAAAATCGACACATAGGCGCCAGGATTTGTCCTTCTTTGCACTACTAGAAAAAGGGCTATAGATGGGATTGACACTAATGGCGCACCTGACAAGCGGTGCGCCATTAGTATATACTAATGGCGCACCACCTTCTGATACGCCATTAGAGTTGAAACTACTAATGGCGCACCTAGCCCAAGGTGCGCCATTAGTATCACAATTTTTTTTGAACTAGTGCGCCTGTCCAAACATACTAATGACGCATCCAGACGCAGTGCGCCATTACTAGTTGTAACTAGCAATGGCGCAACTGTCGGAAAGTGCGCCACTAATATTGTTTTTTTATTATATTTTTTATTCCTTTTTTTTGCAAAACTACTAATGGCGCACTGTTCCACCGTGCGCCATTACTAGTTTAAACTAGTAATGGCGCACTGTGGAACAGTGCGCCATTAGTATGTTTTTTTTGCAAAACTACTAATGGCACACCACCAGAAGGTGCGCCATTAGTAACCTGGATTACTAATGGCGCATTTAGGGTTGGTCCGCCATTAGTAAGTGGGCAGTAACAAGATATTTTGGACAGCCTCTCCTACCCACACTCACTTTCTCCCCATTTCATTCTCTCCACCGCCTCCTCCTTGTCTCGTGTGCCTCCTCTTTTTCACCTCATGTCCACCATAGATTCATTCAAATTAAGTGGTTAAATTACCTTGTTTTGATAGGTAAGTAAGGGGGGAAGCTATATTTATGTTGTTCTCCCTACAACAATGTGCACATGCACTTTTTATGGCCTAGCTAGATCTATGTATGTTCGTGGTGTTGCATATGTTTGTGGTGTTGCATATGTGTTTGTGTTTGGAGGTGTACCGGTATTTGAAATGCGATAGTTGCCAATATTTTGCCGGAATGTTGATTCATTTCCGTTTCGGCGAGAATTTTGGCATTAAGCATTCTTTTTGGTCCTATTTTTAGGGAAAGTCATGCCAAATTTTTTCTTGGTTCTAAAATATCGTTTTGCTCTACCCCGCAGGCGACCATCGTCCGCACGATGACCGAAGGCATTGTGAATAGGTTTTTAAGGTCCGCGAAGGCCGAGATGCTTCAAAAGAACGAGACAGAGATAAGATGTCCGTGTCGAAGATGCAAGCTGAAGAGCCTTATTGCGGACCCGGATTCCGGGCAGGTGCGGGACCACCTGCTCTTGCGTGGTTTCATGGATGGCTATCGGTGGCAAGGTGATGAAGATGACTATGAAGTCGTCCATGGGGGCCGGGCAAGAAATGAGGAAGGGCAGCAAGACAACCACCGCGGCTCGGGCGGGCGAGAAGACGAAGAATCCCCAGGAGATGATCACGACGGTGATGCTGTACACAGTCATCATGTAGAAGATGCAGGACATGATGATGAGGAAGATGCCGGAGCAGACGACGGGCATGATCATGAAGATGATGATGCCGGCGGAGCAGACGACGCTGGACCATCGATGGGCTGGGTGCAGGACCCTCATATTCAAGAGCTGCTTCTCAAGCAGACGGATAACGCAAGAGCTGCCGCCCTTGAGAAAGCCAAGATGGATCAACTTGAGTTAGACACGGTTACTCCATTGTATGGAGGATGCAGGCCCGAGGATACCCGCCTGAAAGTAACGCTCATGGCTCTGGAGATGAAGGTAAAACACAAAATGACTGACGCATGCTTCGACGAGAACATGTCATTCTGGCACGAACATCTTCCCAAGGGGAACAAGTGCCCGACCAGTTTGGAGGAGGCGAAGAAAATCGTGTGTCCTCTGGATTTACCGCACGTGAAATACCATGTGTGCATGAACAATTGCATCATTTATCGGGACGAGCACGCGGAGTCTACCATATGTCCGGTGTGCGGCGTCACTCTCGATACAAGAAGAGGAAGAAAGCTCCTCGAAAAGTGGTGTGGTACTTTCCGATCACTCCTCATCTGCAGCGGTATTTCGCGGACCCTAAGGTAGCAAAGCTCCTGCGTTGGCACGTGGATAGGGAGGAGAAGAAGCGAGAAGATGACGCAAATGATCCGGAGATAGATAAAAAAGACAAGATGCTGAGTCACCCTAAGGATGCGAGCCAATGGCAAGCGTTGAAATTCGAAGACCCAGAATTTGGGAACGATCCAAGGAACATCATGCTGGGTGCGAGCATCGATGGAGTCAATCCATTTGGCAGCCAGAGAAGCACACATAGCACCTGGCCTGTGTTTGTGTGGATGTACAACCTTCCCCCCTGGTTGTGCATGAAGAGGAAGTACATTCACATGAGTATGCTAATTGAAGGGCCGAAACAACCAGGGAACGACATCAATCTGTATCTGGGGTTGCTGAAAGAGGAGCTTGACACACTGTGGAAAATGCCAGCCAATACGTGGGACACCGCAGAGAAAGAATATTTCCCTATGAGAGTCGCACTGCTCACGACGGTGCACGACTATCTCGGTTACGGATATCTCGCGGGGCAGGTAGTCCACGAATTTTCTGGATGCATAAGGTGCATGGATGACACAACGTATCGCCAGCTAGATAGAGATCCCAGGTCTTCGAAAACCGTGTTCATGGGACATCGAAGGTGGCTTCGTGACGATGACCCGTGGAGGAAACGCAAGGATCTGTTCGATCGTGAAACCGAACCCCGAAAACGCCCGTGTACGAGGAGCGGCGAGGAAATAGACAAGCTGTTGAAAAATTGGAAAGATTGCCCACTGCCGGGAAAGAAGCAAAAGGCGCCAGAGCCGGGAAAGAAGCGAAACGCGCCAGAGCCGCTGCTGAAGGTATGGAAAACGAGGTCTGTTTTCTGGGACATGCCGTACTGGAAGATCCACCGTGTGCCTCACAGCCTTGATGTCATGCATATCACGAAGAACGTGTGCGAGAGTCTGCTTGGTACCCTTCTCAACATGCCAGAGAGGACCCGAAATGGGTCGAAAGCAAGGGCAGACTTGAAATCAATGGGCATCAGGCAGGAGCTTCACGCTAATGATGATGATGATGATGATGATGATGATGATGATGATGATGAGGCGAAGCAGGACACAGAAAGTCGTCGCAAAGGCAAAAAGGCCAAGAAGACCGGAAATGACTACCCTCCCGCATGCCTCACTCTAAGTCAGGAGGAGATCGAGCAGTTTTTCACCTGCCTCCTAGGAGTAAAACTTCCTTACGGTTACGCGGGGAAGATAAGCAGATACCTAGACCCAGCGAAGCAGAAGTTCAGTGGGATGAAGTCTCACGACTGTCACGTGCTGATGACGCAGATACTTCCAGTTGCAATCCGTGGGATCATGGACGCGCACGTCCGTGAAACGCTATTTGGCCTATGCAAATTTTTCGACGTCATCTCTCGGAAGTCGATTGGCGTGAGGCAACTCAGAAGGCTACAGGAAGAGATCGTGGTGATACTATGCGAGCTTGAGATGTACTTCCCGCCCGCATTCTTCGAAATTATGGTGCATCTGCTGGTCCATATAGTGGAGGATATCATCCAACTTGGGCCGACGTTCCTGCACAGCATGATGCCGTTCGAAAGGATGAATGGTGTCATCAAAGGATACGTTCGCAACATGTCACGTCCAGAGGGAAGTATAGCCAGGGGGTTTCTGACCGAAGAGTGCATCTCCTACTGCACGAATTATCTAGGCATCGATAACCCCGTTGGTCTGCCCGTCAACAGGCACCTCGGCAGGCTCGCTGGATGGGGTCACCGTGAGGGTCGCCGCGAAATGCATGTCGACTTAGAGGGTCGACTCGCCGACTTTGAAAGAGCAAACCTAGTCGCGCTACAACACATAGACGTGGTCGATCCTTGGGTGGTAGAGCACAAAACCTTTATTAAGAAGACGTACAATGACCGGGGCCAACAGAGGACGGACGGAGATATAATCAAAGAGCACAACTCATGTTTCACGCGGTGGTTCAAGCAGAAGCTTCTGTCGTACCCTTTACATGAGGATTCTTCCGCGGAAGAACAACTCATATTCGCCTTGTCACAGGGCGCCGAGCACAACCTGATGACCTATGAGGCGTACGATATCAACGGCTACACATTCTACACCGATGCCAAGGACATGAAGAGTGATGGTTATCAGAACTCCGGGGTAACGATGGAATCCTACACCGGTAACGACAAGGACAGATACTACGGAAGGATCGAGGAGATCTGGGAGCTGAGCTACGCTGGAGAGAAGGTCCCAATGTTCCGTGTCAGATGGGCGAAGAGCGTCCTAAAAGAAGACCGGTATTTCACCACCATGGTTATACCCGAAGCCAAATCCAAGACCGCGGGCGCAAACGTCACCGCGAAAAATGAGCCATGGGTACTGGCTTCCCAAGATGACCAATGCTTCTTCATTACCGACCCGTCAAAGCCCAGTCGTGTTGTCGTGAGGAGAGGCAAAAGGAAGATCATCGGAATGGATGGAGTAGCCAATGAGCAAGACTTCGACAAGTACAACAACTCGAGGATCGAACATGACGACGATGATGAAGTAGCAGCATACACCACAAGAAGAAGCAGGACCACCCTACCTAAAGGACGTCCGTTCCACAGAAGAACTCCATTTGCGAAAAAGAAGGGCAAGAAGATTGTGAACAGATAGCTAGCTAAGATCGATTGTATTTAAATTCTAGCCTTCATTTCTCGATTGTATTTCATGGGCACTTTCTGAACTATCATGAATATTTTTAAATTTCATGGACACTCGATCTCGATCCCCCTCCATCTCGATCGCTATCCCACCTCGCCAGATCCGGTCCCCCTCGCCGCCGAGCACCCCTCGGTCCACCGGCCGCCACCGCCGACCACCCGCACCCTTGATTCCCCTACTCAACCACCGCCGCCGACCCCCCGCACCCCTCCCCTACTCAACCGCCGCCGACGACCCCCCGTACCCCCCGCACCCTCCCCCGCTCCACCGGCATTACTGTTTGATGATATTTTTAAAAAAATTATTACTGTCTTATAAAAAAATATTATTGTTATGATTTAAATAAGTTTGAACATATTTAAACACAAATAAGTATCAAACAGCATTTTAAATGCATAAAAAAAATTATGGAGCCTGGGAATCGAACCCAGGACCTCCTGGTGTGAGAACTGGCTGCTGACCAGTCGAGCTAGTAGAGGGAGCTTGATGTGGATCAGGTCAGGTGGAAGACAACCTGTTGGCTCGAGAAGAAATAAAAAAAATACTAATGGCGCACCAGGGCGAGGTGCGCCATTAGTATGGATGTACTTATGGCGCACCGAGGTGTGGTGCGCCATTAGTATTGTGCCGCCCCCATCCATACTTCCTCCCCGGCCCAAACCTATCCCCTCTCTCCCTCGCCCTCCCCTCGATCCCCTTCCCCTCGACGCTGCCCCGCTGCCTCGACGTCGTTGCCCCGCCGCCTCGATGCCTCGACGCCCGCCCCACTCCTCCTCCGGCGCCTCTCCGCCTAGACCAAGCCCAAGGCCGCTCCGCCTCCACCTCCTCCGCCTCCGCCATCGGATGAGGGCGCCGCAGCGTGGGCCCGTCACGCGGCCGCGCTCTCGCTGCTAGGGCTCACTGGCGCCGTCGCCGCCAGCGCCTTCAGCAACCTCATCGTCCGCAGCAAAGGAGCCCCTCCACCGCCCACAGCCAGGGAGTCGAGTCGACCGCCGCCGAGGAGCCGCGTCGCCAACCGCCAGTGTGGAGTCGACTGTAGCCGAACAACCCCGCCGTACTTCCTCAAGATCCAGGGCGCTGTAGGTAAGATTCAGGTCGATATGGTCACTCCTCTGCTTCTCTGACTACCAGTAGTGCCACCTGAAGCTTCGATCCAACACAGGGTGACGCTGTCTGCAACCAAGGAGCCACCTAGCCCTCTACATCAAGAAGTTCTCCTTCCCTTTGTCTTGCTTCGCCCCCAAATCCAGCCCCTGCAGGTAAGCGTGAAAATAGATCCCTTTTTTCTTTTCCACTTCATATGTTATTTCTGGTTTCCCCGTGAATGTGATTGCCCATTAAATCTTGTTGGCTCAACGATGAACTAAACAAGATCATGTCAGTTCGTTTGAGATTGGAGATTTCACAGTGCTAACCATCCATCTCTCATGTTATAATTAGGGTAAATTAAGTATTTAGTTGATTTTTGGACAGACTGAAGTATATACATTTTACTAACCAGTGTTATGTGCTATGTTATTATATGTTTTCTGGACACATAGCTATATTGCAACTCTTTGTTCATCGGATGGCTATTGTTCTAGTGCAACAAGAAGCAGCCTGTACAGTAGATAGTACTAGAGGTTCAGTCCTATCGGATGGTGCGTGTACACGTACAAAAAAATTAGCGAAGGCTTAGACCCTGGAGTAGATCGATTGATACTGAGCAAAGTTATACACAGCAGCCCTAGAGTATGTCGATGGGGGAGTTATGAGCTGTTTACTGGTACTGCTACACAGTTCACTTTTTCGCCGTAACATAGATGGCGATGTTAGTTTTATTGCGTTGGGCTGTGGGGATTCTGAGCTGTTTTCTGACATGTCTTCTTTTAGTGTACTTGTCTCCCCGCTTGTTGGTTACTTCTCATGGTTAGAAGATGTGTTGTAGCTTTTCTTAGACTTGTACTGTAAATGGATTTGGTTGTAATAGAAATGACATTTTCTCTACTCAAACTCATTATATTGGAATTATTTGAAGATGCGTGGTGTTAGCCTATCGGTAATAATTATGTGTTAGTGTGAGTTTATTCTTCCTGTGAGCATTCTAATTTTATTTCTCTGGATTCAAGCAATGGGTTTGGACTTGCAAGATTCAGTTCACAAGTACTTGTGGGCTTTGGCTTTTAGACTAATGAGGTCTCTTACTTGTGACAGTTCAGTTGTCAGTGTAATATGTTAGAAACTGCTACTATGTCTCTAGAAGAATCATCACTCTTTACACACTTATTAGAAACCCGTTTATTTCATCTGGTGAGACTTGTCTGTCTTCAGGCTCAGCTGCCATAGAGCTGTTAGACATGAGCAGCCGCCAATTAATTCTGCTCCTGGTGTTCCCCACTTGCAGTTAATAAAAAAGTATTTTGGTTTTGCAAGATTCTGTGTTTTACTACTAGCACAATTATGCATTGTCTTGTGTCTGCTCAGAACACGAATGACCTTCCTTTAATTGGCACACCCTCTGTTCCTAAATATGAGATGTTTTCACAGTTCAACTAAACTGTCAAAACGTCTTACATTTAAAAACAGAGGTAGTACTTGCTAAGTTACTACACCCTCCATTCCAAAATACTTGTCTTGGTTTTAATTCAGATTTGAACTAAAACAACAACAAGTGTTTTGGAACAGAGGGAGTAAATACTAGGAAAGTTTCTCTTCACACATACTCAAAAAGCAGAGCTTTTCTGCAGGACACTATAAACCACGTACAGTAAAGGGTGGAAATAAAAGCAAGCAGAACTCTAATACACAGCAAAGTTATTCTGATCCAGTATTGCTTGTAGTGGTTTGTCCAAAATGTTGAATGATACTGCTTGGAGATGCATATATTGTTTCACCTCTTCACATGCCAATGTATTTTTCATTTTGTGATGGAGGCCTTTTTTGCCTTGTCCACCCGAGAGGCCCTTGAGTTTGCTGGAATGTCGATTAACTTCCGTTCCAGCAAATTCGGGTACTCCATATGTCCTATTTTCTGCAAAGGTCATGCTGAAATTTTCCGTGAATTTTAGCATGACTTTGCTAAAAATAGGACATATGGGGTACTTGTGACTAATGATGAAAGCTTAGGCTTTTAGGGTGCCTTGGCGTCGAAAAACCCTCAATGATAAAAGCTTAGCTTTTAGGATGCCTCGGTGTCGACAAACCCTAAATGATGAGACCATGATCTTGTTCCTTGACAATAACCAACTTTTTGACCAAACTTTGTTCCTATTTAGAGAGAAACATGGCCAACAACGATGAGGCCGGGGGTTCGGGCGGCAAGGCATTCTGGGAGCTGTCCCAGGAGATGGAGGAACAACCTCACTTGTATGAGGACGCCGCCTTCCCCACCGATCCTGAGACCACTGATGGTACCGCCGAGTATGACCCCACTGATGCCACCACTGATGGTGCCGCCGAGGATGCCACCACTGATGATGGCGGCGCACGCACAGATGGCAGCCAACCGAAGAGGCAACGGAAGGACCGGCGCCCGATCGTGCTCCTCACCCTCAAGGAGGAAGTTACTGAAGTGGACTCCGACGGGAATCCAACGGTGCCCGAACGAATAGTCAAGGGGTACTCGCTTCAGCTCGGGTGCATTCTCCGGAGCACCGTCTCGATCAACACCGAGAACCTGAGGCATTCTGACCGAGGGAATTTGCGCAACCTCCTCTTCACGAAGCTGCATGAACGATACAAGTTCCCCGCTGAATTTGAAAACACAAGCCTCAAAGGGAATAAAGTGAACAATGCTGCCCTCACAAAGATGAGCAAGGCCCTGTCTACTTGCAAAAGCAATGTGAAGAGAATGATCGAGAAAGGTGAGAGTTAGGAGAAGATCAAGGAGAAAAATCCTTCGATCACCGAAGATGACTACAACGACTTCAAGATCAATTGCTCGAGCACCGCAAACTCCCAATCAAGTCAGTGGGGGAAAGAAATGCGGGAGCTGAACATAGGGGAACACACACTCGGTCCCGGCGGTTACAGAGTGGCGGAGCCTATATGGGACAAGGAGGTGGCGGACCGTGCCGAGCAAGGCCTACCACCCCTCTTCGATAAATACGGTGACAACGAGACAAGGAACTTTGTCAGGGCCCGGTACAAGAAGGACCCGAAAACAAAGGAACTTACCACAGATCCAAAGACCAGGGCGCTTGAGCTTGTTCTGGTAAGGAATACACTCCCGCCTAATTAGCTCCATATGGTTGCATTCTAATTAATGAAGCCAAATTTCTAAATGGTTCACATTCCTTCCACAGGCGACTGAAAGCAGTAGCGCAGGGTCGACTAAGAGCAACCCTTGGGACACCACTCTAAATAGGGCGTTGAATGTAATGAAGAACAAGGATAAGCTCAGTAAGCCGACGTGAGCTGGTCGTGTGGCCGGCAAAGGCTTGTCGAAAAAATGGTCGTCATACTATAACAATGGTGGGCGAAAGGAGAAAAAGACCAGCTCGGAAAGCCAGGCACGCGAGGTTCAAGAACTCAAGGCACAGGTGGCGCGGATTCCGGAGATTGTCCAAGAGCAAGTGCAACAACAACTCGGAGTGACGATCACCGCCATTGTGCCTACCTTGATCGAGGGGTTGAGTGTGTGGATTGCGGGCGGCCAACAGGGGCCGCCCCCTATTCCTAGCTTCACGGCCAGCAACTCGCAGAATGCGATGGCGGGGCCATTGGTGCCTCCAGCGGAGGCGGCATTGGTGTCTCCGACACCGGCACGGGAGCTTGATGCACCCGGGTGTACGCCGGCCGGCACCTCTGCAGCAAGCGGCCCCTCCGTCAACTGCACGCCCGCCGTTGGCGGTGCCTCGACATTAGCTGAGCTCGACGCGATCATCATGGTAACTAATTAAGCCTCTCTCGGCCGAGGACTTCATCTCCTTGCCTTTGACTGGGCATCCCTGACGCCCTACATGTTTTCGCAGCGCGCCGCCGACGTTCCGTGCACTCTCCTGCACTTAGTGAACAACGAGTTGGTTGATGTCGCCAAGGGCAAAATCGTTCAACCGGGCAACCCCTTGCTCCACGGTACCCAGATGCCACCCAACTTGTTTAGGGTTCAACTGGTTCGGGTGCTGCCAGGCTGCGACGAGTTGTTACCTCCGATTCGACCCGTCGGGGCCGACGATGATGACGTGATGACCCTCAGCGCCTGCCTGAGCTGGCCCCTGCTTTGGCCGAAGAGCCAGATTCGTTTGCGGGCGGGGGACACCAACCCAAAGACAACACCGCCAGTCGTGCCGGTGCCAAGTCGGCCCCATGGCAAGACCGCCGCAACGGTGCCGGACATCCCTATGCCACTGGATCCAAACATGCATATGGCACAGGATCAGAATGACGACGACGACGATACATTTGGCAACGTCGATCAGTACTTTGCCGATCATGGGTACGATGGCGACTTCATGGGGCCTCCTCAAGAACCCAACCCAACAAAAGACGTGCGCGATCTAGCTGGTACCGCGGAGAAGCCAAGTTGCAACAGGCGTCGTCTGCCGTTCAGCTCTCAGGAGACGCCTCCAGCTGCCGACTTCACCGAGCCTCAGATAGGCGAGGTGCGAAATATTATCAGCCCCAACACACTCAAAAAGGCGGTCTGTGAGCAGAACTCGGTCCCATTACAGGAGAAGAAGAAGGCACGCAAAAGAAAGACTAAGAAGGGTACGAGCCAGCCGGCACCGAGTACGATCCGTGCTCAGGACGGGCCACCTTCACCTAAGGATATCTCGAGGAGGGTGCATGTGGCGGGTAGGGCGATGCTACCGACAAATATGCTCAATGCTGCAACCGGCGCTATGCGGAGTTTGCATGACAGTGTTCTTTCTTTGGAGAAGCGGCCTCAGAGAGAAGGATGTGGCATACCCGGTTTTCGCGGCCAAGGTGCCAGAGGGCAAGGGCTTTGTGGATAACTCCATCGGGCGTACGATCGTCCTGCGGTTTGATGACATCCACGCTATGTTGAACCTTCATCCGCTGCACTACACCTTCATTCGGCTATTCGACCCCTTCTACATGTGTGCCAAGATCTTGGGCAGCGCTGGGGACCGGCAAGTCGCGAGTTCTTACCTCGAAGGCGTCATTCTGGCAAACCAAGATAAGGATAACTTCCTCGTGCCTTACTTTCCTGAGTAAGTCCTCCCCTCAACCGGCCCGTCACATATGAATTCTTAGATTTCGATTGTTTTTCTTTTAGCATTCCGTGTTTTCTGCAGTGACACACATTGCACGCTCATCCTCCTAAGCCCCAAATATTCCATGGCCACGTATTTCGACCCGGACCGTCAGTCGAACGTAGACTACACAAATGTCAAGAAGGTTCTTGATGATGTTCTCCCTGGCTACGCCAAATCTGGAGGCACCTTCACCAAGGCTATTCGTAAGTACGGCAAGCACGTGTTCTCCCACAATACGACGTTCTGCTGCGTCAAGCAGCCGCCTGGCGGTCAGAAGGGTGCCTACTACGCCATCTATCACATGCGGGCGATCGTACGGGACCATCATCAACTTCTGCTACCAAGTAAACTCAAAGATTGGGCAAAGAGCGTGTCGGCAATCCAGGACGCGGACCTCCAACAAGAATTCTTTCGCATCCTGTCGGAGTTTGCGGAAATCATCCATCAAGATGTCCTTCGTACCTCAGGGCAGTTCTACCTCAGAAATCAACCGTCCAACAGTGACATCGACACAATGCTACAAATGCAGGCTGACAACGACCGTTATTTCATGAGTCCCACGATAGACGGCGGCTTCATCCACGCTCCGGTCCATTGAGTCGAGTCGAAAGCAGTGATGCTGTGTCTAGTTCTGAAACATCGATTGACTCATGTTGTAGTTAAACTTTAATGAACTTGTAGTATGTCTCTTTGGTTTCGAGTGTCGTTCAACTTAGATTTAATCGATGCTATTAATGTCTTGCTTTTCTCTTTCGATCGTTCTGTTGCATACTTATATATTGCTTATGTATTGTCTGTGAATTGGTACTAACGTTTCGTTTGGCTAGTGCATAGCGATGCCGTCGTATGTCGTGTACAAGGGTAAGGTTCCCGGAGTCTACGACGACTGGGAGGAGTGTTGGAGACAGGTTCACCGATTCAGCGGTAACAGTTACAAAGGGTACACCACTAGGGCCGAGGCCGAATCTAGATACGCCCGCTATCTAGCGGGAGAGGGGAGGGAGCGTTGGAGGAACCGGATGAAGACGAGTTTCATCGTGATGATGCTCATCGTGATGACCGCAACTCTCTTCTATGTGATGGTAGTTTAGATGATCAATATCGACTTGTAATGTGAAGACAAACTCGCTACTCACGGTCTCGAGACTTGTAATATTATGTTCTATCTTTGTTCGGTCTTTTCAATTCGGAGACTAATATGATGAATTGTATTCGGAGACTAATATGATGAATTGTATTCAAAGACTAATCTTCTATTGTATTCGATGAATCTGTTGTTGATGTGTGCTGTCTATATTTTGTCCAATTATACATTTTGTAACCTGTGCAAAAAACAGAAAATTAAAAAATAAAAACAAACCTAATATTCATACTAATGGCGCATCACATCACAGTGCACCATTAGTATGCCAAAGTATACTAATGGCGCATCATTAAGCAGTGCGCCATTAGTATGCCGAAGTTACTAATGGCGCATCTTGTTGTTGTGCGCCATTAGTATGCCAAAGCACCTGGGTATACATGGCCCCCTGGGAGGCATACTAATGGCGCACTGCTGTATATACTAATGGCGCACTGCTGTATATACTAATGGCGCATCTGAGGTGCGCCATTAGCATACCAGATATTAATGGAGCCCCAGTGGTGCGCCATTAGTAAAATATACTAATGGCGTGGCACTAATGGCGCACCACTAATGCCCCATTAATGGCCAAATTAGGTGCGCCATTAGTAGGCCTTTTCCTAGTAGTGTTGGTACCATTACCAGGTTTGCTAGCCAGTCCGGATGTTTGATGTCTCTGATGAATCCGGCTTCCAGTAGTTTGGCTAGCTCTTCTCCCATTGCCTGTCTTTTGGGTTCGGAAAATCGCCGAAGAGCCTGCTTGACTGGCTTGAATCCTTTTAGGATGTTTAGGCTATGTTCTGCCAATCTGCGTGGGATTCCTGGCATATCTGAAGGGTGCCAGGCGAAGATGTCCCAATTTTCCCGAAGGAATGCTCGCAGTGCGGCATCTACATCAGGGTTCAACTGCGCCCCGATGGAGGCCATCTTTGTTGGGTCCGTTGGGTGGACCTGGAATTTGACTATTTCGTCCGCTGGTTTGAAAGAAGTGGACTTGGATCTCTTATCGAGTATCACATCATCCCTATTCACCATGGAGCGTAGCGCAGTGAGTTCTTCTGCCGCTAGGGCTTCGGATAGTGCCTCCAGGGCTAATGCGGCTGTCTTGTTTTCGGCGCGGAGTGCTATGTCCGGATCACTAGGGAGACTGATTGTTCCGCCGGGTCCAGGCATCTTAAGCTTCATGTACCCGTAATGGGGTATGGCTTGGAAAATTGTGAATGCCTCCTGTCCTAATATAGCGTGATATCCGCTACTGAACGGGGCCACTTGGAACGTGACCTCTTCGGACCTGTAATTGTCCGGCGAGCCGAACACCACATCAAGTGTGATTTTTCCTGTGCAGCGCGCTTCCCGGCTAGGGATTATTCCTCTAAAGGTTGTGCTGCTTCGCTCAATGCGGCTCTAGTCTATTTCCATTTTTTGAAGAGTTTCCTCGTAGATGAGGTTTAGTCCGCTGCCGCCATCCATGAGTACCTTGGTAAGACGAAAGCCGTCCACTATTGGACTGAGGACCAATGCGGCTGGTGCTCGGGCTGTTCGGAATTTAGGTTCATCGCTGGCGTTGAAGGTGATGGCCGTGTCGCTCCATGGATTTGTTGTTGCTACTTGGTAGACTTTGGCGAGGCTGCGGATTGTTCGCTTTCGCATATTATTTGATGCGAAAGTCTCGAAGACTGTTGACACCGTACTGGTACTGTTGGAGTGGTTTTCCGGGGCTAGAAGGTCCTCGCCACTTTTGGCCACCTGCCGTAATATCCGACATGCTTCAAAGGCTATGTGTTGGGGTGGCGCCCTCTGTACTGTGAATTTTACAGGGTCCGCTGAGCCATCCCTCCAGTACGGTTCCTTGCCCTTTATGGGGTTTTTGCTTTTTGGTTTTTGTACCTGGTGCCTGAGTGTGCTGCACCCTTTTATTACGGACTAGGGTTGTATTCGGGGCCGGATTGTCCCAAAACTTAGTTTTGGTTTTCCGGAAACTCTCCATCGCACAGTACTTTCGTACTATGGACGCCAGGTCAGAGAAGCGTGTAATTTCACGACGTCTGACGGCGTTCAAGATTCCCTCATCCGTGCAATTATTGCAGAAAATTGAAATTGCGTTTTCCTCTCGGCAGTCCTTTATCATGTCCATAACCAGGAGGAATCTGGCCCAGTAATGATGTACTGTTTCAGCGTGCTCTTGCCGGATTTGAGATAGATCACATATGTCTGGGTTGGTGGGTGGAATTAAGTCCGAAACCCTACCCATCTCGAGGCTCCAGGGCCGAGTAGTTTCCGAATTTGGAAGCTTGGATCGTTGGACGTCGTCCAACGAGTCCGATCCGACGCCTGACTTTAGGTTCAGTACTTGATCGAAGTTCGTCCCCCCGCGGGAATCCGGCATGGAGGGTTCGGAAGCCCGGACATGACTAGTTTTCAATCTAGGAGAAGATTCGCCGCGTTGTTCCTCTACCACCGCAACGTGGTGGCTAACCTGGGGAGAGTTAATCTCTCTCAGATCAGTTTTAAGCCCAATATGATTGTAGTCTGTAGCGACTCCCAGGGCGGCGATGTGATCCAAGAGTTCATTTACCTACGAGAGCTCTATCGGATCCAACTGCTCGGTGAATTCCGAGTTGACGCGAAGATTTCTTTTGACGACCTGGGAGGTCGTCGTCGAAGCGGTGGCCGAACAGGTGGTCATGAGAAAACCACCCAGCCGGATAGTTTGGCCAGCGGCCAAGGCTCCTTTGGCGAAGATACCGTCTTTAAAGACGGGAAGAGGCATCCTTCCTATCGGTGACGGCACAGAGGAACTCTCAATGAAAGCACCAATGTCGGTGTCAAAACCGGCGGATCTCAAGTGGGGGGTCCCGAACTGTGCGTCTAGGCGGATGGTAACAGGAGACAAGGGACACGATGTTTTTACCCAGGTTCGGGCCCTCCCGATGGAGGTAAAACCCTACTCCTGCTTGATTGATATTGATGATATGGGTAGTACAAGAGTGTATCTACCACGAGATCAAGGAGGCTAAACCCTAGAAGCTAGCCTATGGTATGACTGTTGTAATGGTTATGTTGTCCTACGGACTAAAACCCTCCGGTTTCTATAGACACCGGAGAGGGCTAGGGTTACACAGAGTCGGTTACAATGGTAGGAGATCTACATATCCGTATCGCCAAGCTTGCCTTCCACGCCAAGGAAAGTCCCATCCGGACACGGGACGGAGTCTTCAATCTTGTATCTTCATAGTCTTGGAGTCCAGCCGACGATGATAGTCCGGCTGTCCGGACACCCCCTAGTCCAGGACTCCCTCACTCGCCGTCTGCTCGCTCGCCGCCCGCCTGCCCGCTTCGACGTAGCCGCTTGTCGAATGCCTTCAGGCGCCCCAGTGCATCCTCAAACAGCAGCGTCGACAAGTCGCAGAACTGCTCCATCCCGGCGCCCGCCGCATATAGGCGATCCGGGACGTAGTCCAGTAGCTTCTTCACCATCGCCGCGTCGTCGAGGATCGCTCCCAGCCTGGCGTAGCACGCCGCCATGCCGCTGATCTTCTCGGCGAAGACGTCCAACAACTCCCCGCCGTCCATCTGCAGGAGTTCAAACTCGCTACGCAACATGCCCAGCCACGCCGCGCGGACACGATCGGCCCCGACGAACCGAGCCTTGAGGCTGCTCCAAATCTCCGCCGCGGTCTTCTGCGCAGCCACCTGCAGCAGTAGATCGTCGACGAGCGCCCGGAGCAGGTAAGCCCGCGTCGGCTTATCCTTCTTGGCGATCACCGCCAACGCCGCGTCCTCCGGCTGCACCACCGCCTTCCACAACCCGGTGGCGTCCAGATCGGCCTCCACCTTGATGGCCCAGGTGGTGTAGTTCTCCCCTGTGAGTACAGGCGCTGGATATGACACCGAACTGCCCGCTGCGCTGCCGTATGGGACGATCGACATCGCCGGCGCGCCCTGACCTTCACGTGGCTCCGATGCCAATTGTTGGAACCGCCAGTCCCTCGCAGCTGACCTCCTCTCTCTCTCTCTCTCTCTCTCTGTTGTCGTGGCTCTAACCAACGAGGAAGAAGGAGGAGGAGGAAGAACAGGGATACGGCGAGGTGGTTTTCCGGTGCACAAACACCTTTCCCTGAGCACGAACTCAACACACACACTACACCATTACAACGATCGCAGCAGCTCTCTTATACCCGGGCCAGCGTCAGGCCACGACCCGCACGCCTCCACCCACTCCCGCGCTCTGATCGGCCCGCCCTGGACGCGCCCTCGACGCGCTCCGCGCGCGCCCCGCGTCGGGCCCTCAACAACCTCGCGCTCCCGCTGCACCCGGATCACCTAATGACCTAGTCTACACACACACACACACACATGCACGGTGTCTACCCGCACGGCCACCCCGTGCACCATCCTCACACACGCACCCGCGGCCCAGACACGCCCGACCCGGCCAGCTCGCGCCCATACACGCGCTGGTCGTGTCCGGTGCGTCGCCGCGGCTTATTCGCCCAACATCCGGGACCTCGAATGTGTGATAGCTTGAGGATTATTGCATGTCTGTTTATTTTCCTTCTCAAACTTAAGCCATTTTTTCTCCTGATGCTATATGCTGTATCTCAAGATCTTGTTGCTCTTCGCTCCAATTTTTTTATCCACAGAACAGTGACAGGGGGACATGGCTGCACATAAATTTCATGCTCAGGAATGATTTCAATCCTTTGATTCTGCATAACAGTGAGAAGAGCAACAATTCTGCACTTAAAAACGGTGTTCATGAAATCAATATCAACAACCAGCAACTCCAAGATTCAAGTGTGGATGCGAGGTATGATCATTACAAATGTGACTGGCCCTACTTTGGTCCTGTTATCATTTCCATAGCATGAGCATTTATGATTGGTAGTTTTTTTCTTCTTCTCATTGACAAGATGCTATTCAGTTTGTTTCAGATTTTAGTCTTCAATCAAGCTGTTATCTCTACAATCTGACATTGGCCGCTTCTCACTTTTGTGGATGAGAGACTTGGTTTTCTCATAGTGATAGTCATTTATTGAATTTTATTGGTACTGAAATGGTATTTGCATGTGTGTCTGTGCAAATGGAGAATAGTGATGAACCCTTTCAATTATTCATTGTCCAACAAGTGGATTTGACCTTCTATTGGGTAACAGTGTAATAATACAACATGCATATTTTGAACGATTGTATATTTGATGAAAAATACGATGGCCTGAAGTCAGCCTCAATACATGTATGTTTGACTTAACGTGCGTTGCACGTGCATGTTACTAGTAGTGCAAAAAAAAAAGAACGGAACATAATCTTGTAAACCAAGCAACCAACACTTTGTATTAAAAAATCAACATAGTAAAAACCTATTTGCTTTTGAATATCAACAAAAAAATGTATATAAATAATCCCATTTGAATGCACCACTACTCTTCCATCCAAAATAAATTCATTTTCATTTAAATCATTTAAAAATTCTAAGAAAAAACTTTTGGATTAGTTATTAAATTCTCGATAGTATACAACAATTTCACCGTCTGTATATCCCACTAAAAACACTTACATCATTCCTCTTCCACCCGATGATAATGCCAAGATGAAGGAGAAGCCATCAAAGGACATCCCGACGATTTTCTCAACTTTATACTATGTCTGGACACCAACAATCCTTTTTTCAAATGCGGACAGCGAGCATGCGTGTTTTTTTAAGATAAAGAATGTTTCAAATTTTTTCTTACTTTTACAAAACTTCATGCATTTAAATATGTTCACGCTTTTATAAACATGCACAAAACTCCCACAAAATGCTCCAACGTTTTTTTAAGAAAATCATTTAAAAATGATCTCAAAATTTCAAAATTCTTATTTTAAAAATATGTTTTCAAAAAAAAATGTTCATCATCAAAAGAAGTTTCAGTTCTAACAAAATGATTAAAAAAATATTTAATTATTTTAAAATAAATAAATTATTTTGTTTTCCAGAAAGTAAAAAATAGAACCGATTACTAGACTAATCCATGCACTACTACTCTTCCATCAGATGAAAAAAAATGTTAGGGTGGCTTATTTACGTCCACATGTCATACTCCGAAAAGCGATAACCTTATGAACTTATTACTGAAGTTTATCAAAACTGAATATAAGATATCATGTGTACTGTCACACGGAGCAGGTTTTATAATATTTTTAGCCCGTTGCAATGCACGGGCACTTATATTAGTATATTATATACACGCAATATCATAGATGCTTTTGGATAAATGTTGAAAAATAAATTAATAAAGACGAATAAAAATATCTGTTTGCTAATTTTTTTTAAAAGACACCAATTTTACTGGAGACGAATATGTTTATCTAACAAATCGTCAATCTGTGTTTCCTGGCCGATATATCCTTGCATACTCAAAAAAAATGTTGTTTAGATAATATTATATCTACTCCCGAAATTTATTTTATTATTTAGTTTTATTATTTCCCATGGGAGTGATCTTGCTGCATATGTTAGTTTCGAGAAAATTTTATCATAGCAAAATATTTATACTAAACAGTTTTAGTTATTTACAAGTAATGTTATTGCTAAATTCTAAATATATTTTTATTTGTATACATTTCAAATAATTTTAACTGATATAGAATTCCATTTAAATATGGGAAAATCATAAGAGATCAAAGAATTCTAATTATTACATAATAGTTTGAGAAACCTAGTGTGTGCTTAATGTATCTATCAATAAGTTAGTAGATATTGTATGGTACACTTGTCTAGCTTAGTTATAGGTAATAGACATTTCTAGAGTGTATGAGGTGTAAAACTGAACAAGAAGGGTAAATTTGACAACTCAAACACTCCTTGGTTCTCGATTCAGTTACACTTAAACATGGTAGTCTTGTACTCTAGAAACCTCTATCAAGTTATTTGCTAGAACTTTATAATCTAAAATAGATAGCTAAAGTTTCCCGTTATGGCAATATTTACTAATACTATGGACAAGTATACATATTAACACATTATAATACATTATGCGACACAAATATTAATGTTAGGATTAACGTGATATTTTGGTTGCTTAGATTTCTGGTGATATCTATTGTAACAAAGGAATTAATAAAATATGCATTTGACGTAAACAAATGAATGACACTTTGAAATTAATGGACTATTTGGAAGATTAAAAACATTTAGCGAAATGCCCAAGATTTTTGATAGTGCAAAGGTGGCTGACAGGAACTAATTTACCTTTTTGTTTATTTGTAGGTGGGAATCTAACTTACACTTCATTCATCAAGTGCTCGGCAGCTCTCCGTCAATAACTCAGAAGAACCCGATGGAAGATCTGATAAAGATGATATGTTCGGGCAGCTAAAGATGTCAAGCATCTTCAGATTGGAAAAACACTTCAGATTTGTTGGCACGGAAATCATTCGACAATTAACGAAATCAAGGCCCATGATAGATGTGAAATTTGCTGATTCTTTGAATAAAATGAATGGTTCCTTGCAGTGGCGGAGCCAGCTCAAGCTTAGAGCCTGGGCAAGTTCTAACTACTGCAAGTTTAATTAGCTTTTGCCCAAACAAACTGTTAATCAAACCATTATTTTATACTAGAGTTCCATGCACATGGAGCATGGGAGCCCGGGCAGCCGCCCCGGCTCGCCGGGTGCTGGCTCCGCCACTGGTTCCTTGCATCCTACAAGAGAGAGATGTGCTGGAACTGTGAGGCCTTCTCCAAGAGCATGTTGTTGAGTATTACAGGACTGCTAGCAACTGCATCAAGTGTGTGCTGGACCGGAAAATGTAAGACACACTCAGGGGAGAGTTTCGGAACATCAATCAAACATACGCTAGGAGGCTACAGCAGGGAAGACAATCCTTCAAGCCACATAAATCTGGCAAGTGAAGTAGAAATCAGGCCACAGAAATTAGAGGCAGAAAAATTCTAGCCTAGCTAATTAAGCGAAAGGATTTTGAAGCAAAACATTCCCTAATTGGGCAAGGATTTTATTCTTTAATCATTTACCTATTTTTTTCATTACTAAATTTGAGAATTGATTAAAAAATCTAGTGGATTTCTCTTTTTCTCCAACTCATTTTGCTTGCAGCGTTCATCTAAGCGTAGTACTCATACTATCATGTTTGATCTTTATGATGAATCTTATACCACGGACCTAGAAGACTTTTGGGATGCATGAAAAATTCCGGAATGGGGTAGTTTTAGTGAACCTCACAAATCTGAATATAATGATTTCTTTGCTAGCATCGCTGTTGGAGAAACTAGAAATATCACACAAGCTACCATAGGGAGCATTCACTTTCCTGCCATACACTACTTTGCTCTCTTTATAGGAAGATGCATTAATGGTAAACACGAGCATTGCCACCTTTGTGTTCCAAATCTTAGTGTCCTCAAATGTGTGGTTTTAGGCGATGAGCGATATAACTTGGGGGGCTATTGTTGCGAGAAAGGTTGCATCAGAATGCTAAAGATGGAGATTTATTTGGTGGGATTTATGCAATTCATTTAGCTAATTATTTGGGGGTACCTATAAGAGGGTATGATATTGAGTTGCCACCTGCTTTTCTAGATTATGAGGCTATTGTATGTTACCAGTTTCTTAACAGGAACCAATAGTTCCTCCAGTACAGACTAATCTTCGACAGATGGTGCGTTGTCCTTGTTACTCTTCTTGTTCCTGCTTTCTTTAACTTTCAGGCAAACGGGCGATATTTTATAACTAGAGAGGAAGCAAACGAGTGTGAGAGAACAACGGAGGATGCTCGCCTCCATGCTGCAACACTTCAGGCAGTGGCCGATGCATCTCAGTACAACCCCGACTACAACTTTGGATATCCGCCAGGCCAGCTTTGGGCTTAGACCAACTTAGGCCAAAAGTGTAAGCTTGGGGGAGCACGTATTTCTCACCGACATTACATTCATGTTCACACACTCATTTCAGTGTCGGTGCTCATACTTTTTCATTGTATTATCCATGTTAGTTTATTTCTTTTGCCGCTTTCTTCTTGTGTGTTTGAAAAATCTTCAGAAAAAAAATTAGTTGTAACTAGTTTACTTTCTATGCATGCTTAGTCGTAATGTTAATAGAAAACCCAAAAAGATTTGTGTTCTTCTTTTGCTTGTTGGGAGCTTTCCCGTGTAAATAGTTGTTCTCGTTCTTGTTCTTCTTGCTTCAGAAAATCAAAAGCTCTAAAAATATTTCAATGTGTTTCTTTGAAATTCTTTTCTTTTCTTTGGGATCGAGGGAAGAAGACCATGATGAGAATGTTCAGTGGCTTTCATATGCATTATTGTTGATCTAACAAAGAGCCCATATTACCTTTTCTTTTCCCTTTAATAAATGTTTGCAGATTCCAGCTTAGTCCAATGCACGTGCACTATTATTATTATCCACACCCTTCGGTCGTGCAAGTGAAAGGCAATAATGACAATATATGATGAAATGATTGCGATGAGGAAAAGCTGGTATAAACTCAACCTATCTTGTTTTTGTAAATATGATTAGTTCATCGTTCCTAATTCAGCCTATTATGAATGAAACATGTTTGCAATGACAATTAGAGATTATAGTTACTCATGCCATGCTTAATTAGCTAGGAGCTTATAATGGTTTATCTTGCGTGCCAACATGGAAATTAAAATGGTTGTGATGTAGTATGATAGGGTGGTATCCTGCTTTGAATAATTCGGGTGGCTTGACTTGGCATATGTTCACGCATGTAGTTGAAACAAAATCAACATAGCCTCTACGATATTTATGTTCATGGTGATTTATATCCTACTCATGCTTGCACTCAATGTTGGTTAATCTCAATGCATGATTATGACTGTTGTCGCTCTCTAGTTGGTCGCTTCCCAGTATTTTCTAGCCTTCACTTATACTAAGAGGGAATACTGCTTGTGCATCCACTTCCATAAACCCCCAAAGTTGTTCCATATGAGTCCACCATACCTTCCTATATGCGGTATTTACGTGCCGTTCCAAGTAATTTGCATGTGCCAAGCTCTAAACCTTCAAATGATAATTTGTTTTGTATGATCGAATCGCTCATGTACCAACTAGGGCTATCAATATCTTCCATGCTAGGTGGGTTATTCTCATGATGAGTGGGCTCCGCTCATGATTCACGAGAAAATGGCTAGTAACCGAGATGCCCAGTCCCATGCTCAAATCAAATCAAAATAATTGCAAACAAAACTCCCCTGGGATTGTTGTTAGTTGGACAGTACCTGTTGTTTCGGACCAGCTGTGGAGTGCGCTTGTTGGTGATGGTGGAGTATAAACTTTACCATTTTGTTTGGGAACCGCCTATAATATATGTAGCATGGAAGATACGGATACGTCTCCAACGTGTCTATAATTTTTTATTGTTCCATGCTATTATATTATCTGTTTTGGATGTTTAATAGGCATTTATATGCTATTATTTATTATTTTTGGGACTAACATATTAACCGAGGGCCCAGTGCCAGTTTCTGGGTTTTTTTCTGCCTATTTTAGAGTTTTGCAGAAAAGGAATACCAAACGGAGTCCAAACGGAGTGACACCTTCGTGATGATCTTTCTTGGACCGAAAGCAAACCAGAAGACTTGGAGATGAAGTCGGAGACACAACAAGGAAGCCACGAGGCAGGAGGGCGCGCCCAGGGGGTAGGGCGCGCCCCCACCCTCATGGGCCCCTCGTGGCTCCCCTACCCTAGTTCCTGCGCCTATATATACTCTTATACCCTGAAAACATCCAGGAGAGCCACGAAACCACTTTTCCACCACCGCAACCTTTTGTACCCGTGAGATCCCATCTAGGGGCCTTTTCCGGTGTCCTACCGGAGGGGGATTCGATCACGGAGGGCTTCTACATCAACACCATTACCTCTCCGATGAAGCGTGAGTAGTTTACCGCAGACCTTCGGGTCCATAGTTATTGGCTAGATGGCTTCTTCTCTCTCTTTGATTCTCAATACCTGATGACCCACAAGTATAGGGGATCTATCGTAGTCCTTTCGATAAGTAAGAGTGTCGAACCCAATGAGGAGCAGAAGGAAATGATAAGCGGTTTTCATTAAGGTTTTCTCTGCAAGCACTAAAATAGTAGGTGATAGATAGTTTTGTGATAAGATAAATAGTAACGAGCAAAAAGTAAATAAAGTAAATAAAGTGCAGCAAGGTGGCCCAATCCTTTATGTAGCAAAGGATAAGCCTGGACAAATTCTAATAATGAAGAAGGAGCTCCCGAGGACACATTGGGAATTATCGTCAAGCTAGTTTTCATCACGTTCGTAAGATTCGCGTTCGGTACTTTGATAATTTGATATGTGGGTGGACCGGTACTTGGGTACTGCCCTAACATGGACAAGCATCCCACTTATGATTAACCCCTATTGCAAGCATCCGCAACTACAAAAAGGAGTATTAAGGTAAACCTAACCACAGCATTAAACATATGGGTCCATATCAACCCCTAACGAAGCAACACATAAACTAGGGTTTAAGCTTCTGTCACTCTAGCAATCCATCATCTACTTATTACTTCCCTATGCCTTCCTCTAGGCCCAAATAATGGTGAAGTGTCATGTAGTCGACGTTCACATAACACCACTAGAGGAAAGACAACATACATCTCATCAAAATATCGAACAAATACCAAATTCACATGACTACTGATAGCAAGACTTCACCCATGTCCTCAGGAACAAACGTAACTACTCACAAAGCATATTCATGTTCATAATCAGAGGAGTAATAATATGCATAAAGGATATGAAAATATGATCTTCCACCAAGTAAACCAAATAGCATCAACTACAAGGAGTAATCAACACTACTAGCAACCCATAGGTACCAATTTGTGGTTTTGATACAAGATTGGATCCAAGAGATGAACTAGGGTTTTGAGAGGAGATGGTGCTGGTGAAGATGTTGATGGAGATTGACCCCTCTCGATGAGAGGATCGTTGGTGATGACGTTGGTGATGATTTCCCCCTTCCGGAGGGAAGTGTCCCCGGGAGAACAGCTCCGCCAGAGCCCTAGATTGATTCCGCCAAGGTTCCGCCTCGTCGCGGCGGCGTTTCATTCCGTAAGCTTGCCCACGATTTTTTCCAGGGGAAAAGTGATGATATAGCAGAAGATGGACGCCGGAGGCCCACCAGGTGGGCCAGGAGATAGGGGGCCGCGCCCTA
>NC_041386.1:740777702-740828148 GCF_002162155.2 Triticum dicoccoides | reverse complement strand
GGCCCTCCTGGCCTATTTCTTTCGCTCATAAATTCTTATTAATTCCAAAAAGTTGTTTCGTGGAGTTTCAGGACTTTTGGAGTTGTGCAGAATAGGTTTCCAACGTTTGCTCCTTTTCCAGCCAGAATTCCAGCTGCCGGCATTCCCCCTCTTCATGGTAAACCTTGTAAAATAAGAGAGAATAGTCATAAGTATTGAGATATAATGTGTAATAACAGCCCATAATGCAATAAATATTGATATAAAAGCAAAATGCAAAATGGACGTATCAACTCCCCCAAGCTTAGACCTCGCTTGTCCTCAAGCGGAAGCCGAAATCGAAAAATATGTCCACATGTTTAGAGATAGAGGTGTCGATAAAAATAAAATACGGACATGAGGGCATCATGATCATTCTAATAACAGCAACATATATAGATTTTGTCATATGATTTCCTATGTTCAAGTAATAAGCAATTCACAATTTCAAGTATGGTTCAAAAACTTCATTGGGAACTAGCAAACTATAATCTCAGGCATTGAAGCAATTGCAATTTATCGTAACATCAGAAAGAGTCAATAGTAGAGCTTTTCAGCAAGCTAACATACTCAACTATCTCGTAGTCCCCTATAATTGTTAACACTCACGCAATACTTGTGATTATAGAGTTTTAGCCGGACACTGAGAAAGATAGGGGCTTATTGTGTTGCCTCCCAACATATTCACCTTTAGGTGATGTCAACAATAATAGTCTATGCCAACTTACATCAAATTGGATATATGCATCATGATCTTTCAAACACGAGGAGCTTGCCAAAGGATAAAATGAAAAAGGGAAAGGTGAGGATCACCTTGACTCAAGCATAAAGTAAAACATAAAGTAAAAGATAGGCCCTTCGCAGAGGGAAGCAGAGGTTGTCATGCGCGTTTAGGGTTGATGCATAAGGTCTTAGTGCAACAGAACGTCACTTTATATTGCCCCTTGCATGTGGGCCTTTATTATGCAGTCTGTCGCTTTTATTACTTCCACAACAAGTTCGTACAAAGTTTATTTTCTCTGCACTAATAAGTCATACATATTTAGAGAGCAATTTTTATTGCTTGCACCGATGACAACTTACTTGAAGGATCTTACTCAATCCATAGGTAGGTATGGTGGACTCTTATGGCAAAACTGGGTTTAAGGATATTTGGAAGCACAAGTAGTATCTCTACTTGGTGCAAGGAATTTGGCTAGCATGAGGGGGAAAGGCAAGCTCAACATGTTTGGAAGGTCAATGACAATATACTTTAACTGAGATGTCTGAAAACATAAATCATTATGTTGTCTTCCTTGTCCAGCGTCAACTCTTTTAGCATGTCATACTTAATGAGTGCTTCACAATCATAAAAGATGTCCAAGATAATATATTTATGTGAACCCCTCTTTCCTTATCACTTCCTATTAATTGCAACGATGACCAAGGCTACGTTCATCAACTCTCAACAATTTTTATGCCTCATACTTTCTATGTGTGAAGTTATCACTATCCATAAGATCAATATGAACTCTTTTGTTCTTTCTACTTTCTCAAGATCATAGCAACATAGCAAAGCCCTTGACTCAACACTAATCTTTATTATAGATAGCACACGGACTCGATTACATAAAGAGATCACAATGCAAAACTCAAAACTACTTGATATCAAAACATCGAACTAATAGATCAAGATACTACTAAAAGGATCGAACTAAATAAAGCGGTAAAAATAGGAGTGTGATGGTGATACGATACCGGGGCACCTCCCCCAAGCTTGGCAGTTGCCAAGGGGAGTGCCCATACCCATGTGATTATTTCTCCTTCTTCACGGTTGGTGTTATGATCTTCTTGGCGACTATGCCCTTTAGGATACGATTCTCCTCCTCGAGCTTATTGACTTGTTGTTTGAGGTCCATATTTTCTTTACGGAGCTTGCCCGTAATGGACAAGGCTCCTTTTACCCAAGGATGCTGCATAGCTTCTGGAGAACAAGTGAAACTCTTTTTCATATTTTCATAAGAAAGAAATCTAGAGTTGGAAGGAGTGACAGAAGTAGGGACAGCCAGGCTAGGTAGTTCCCCCATAGTGAATTCTGCTCGAAGACGAGAGGTAACTTCTTGATCCTCCTCCATGGCATCTATCCTTTTCAAATCAGCCTCCATCTCATCCTCCGTTGATGGTCCAAAGTGATAGGCGTCGCTATTTGCTCCTGGACCTGGCATTGGGTGAGACACGCTCTCCCCAACTGACTCCCGAGAAGACATCTTGCTTTATTCTGCAACAGGAACAACTCGAAACAAAAACAGAAGATATTTGCGTGATACTGTGGTCAAAACCTTCGGGAGTATATATAATGAATTTTTACCGACCAAAATACGTAACATACAAGAAAACGGAGTCCGGGAGGCACACGAGGTGCCCACGAGACAGGGGGGGCGACCTACAGGGGGGTGCGGCCTCCTCTCTCGTGGGAGCCTCGTGTCCCTTTCGGACTACTTCTTTCTTCCTAAAATTCTTAAATAATCCAAAACTGATAAAAATTGCCATTAGAGTTGTTTTGGAGTCAGTTTACTTACCGTACCACGTACCTATGCCTTCTTGGAGTCTGGAACGTTCTGGAAAGTGTCCCTTATGTATTCCTCAGGGGTTATGGTTTCAAAAATATTAGTTTCAACATTCATAGGATTACCTGAAATATAATGTTTAATTCTTTGACCGTTTACCACCCTCGGATTTGTGCCTTCGAAGTTGTTGATTTTTATAGCACCGGAACGATAGACCTCCTCGATAACGTAGGGACCTTCCCATTTTGAGAGAAATTTTCCTGCAAAAAGTCTTAAACGAGAGTTGAATAATAACACATAATCTCCTACGTTAAACTCACGCTTTTGTATCCTCTTATCATGCCAGCGTTTGACTTTTTCTTTGAAAAGCTTTGCATTCTCATATGCTTGGGTTCTCCATTCATCAAGTGAGCTAATATCAAATAACCTTTTCTCACCGGCAAGTTTGAAGTCACAATTGAGCTCTTTAATAGCCCAATATGCTTTATGTTCAAGTTCAAGAGGTAAATGACATGCTTTTCCATAAACCATCTTATATGGAGACATACCCATAGGATTTTTATATGCAGTTCTATAGGACCATAATGCATCATCATGTTTTTTGGACCAATTCTTTCTAGATCTATTCACAGTCTTTTGCAGAATTAATTTGAGCTCTCTATTGCTCAACTCTACTTGACCACTAGACTACGGGTGATAAAGAGATGCGATTCTATGATTGACATCATACTTAGCAAGCATCTTACGGAAAGCACCATGAATAAAGTATGAACCACCATCAGTCATAAGATATTTAGGGACTCCAAACCTCGGAAAAATAACTTCTTTAAGCATTTTAATAGAAGTGTTATGATCAGCACTACTAGTTGGAATAGCTTCTACCCACTTAGTAACGTAATCAACAGCAACTAAAATATGTGTATAACCATTGGAGGCAGGAAAATGTCCCATATAATGAAAACCCCAAACATCAAACGGTTCAATAACAAGAGAATAATTCATAGGCATTTCTTGACGTCTACTAATGTTACCTATTCTTTGACATTCATCACAAGATAAGACAAACTTACGAGCATCTTTGAAAAGAGTAGGCCAATAAAAAACAGATTGTAGTACCTTGTGTGCAATTCTATCTCCAGCATGGTGTCCTTCATAGGATTCAGAGTGACACTTGCGTAGCATCTGTTCCTGTTCATGCTCAAGCACACAACGTCTAATAATACCATCTACTCCTTCTTTATAAAGGTGTGGATCATCCCAGAAGTAATGTCTTAAATCATAAAAAAACTTTTTCTTTTGCTGATATGTGAAATTAGGCGGTATATATTTAGCAACAATGTAATTAGCATAATCAGCATACCAAGGCGCAGTACGAGAAGCTAGCTGCATCCTGTACATGGAAATAACCATTGGTTTCAGATATTGAGAGAAGGCCACATTTCAACCCCGAACTAACCACACGGTTTAAAACTCAACCCTGAACTTCAAAACCGGTCGGCATACACCCCGAACTAACAATGTGGTGCAAAAATCAACCCTGGTCTCGATTTTGACATAGTAAGTGGTTTTGACCACATTGACCGCTGACTAAGCACACAGGAAAAAAAAAAGAAAAAAACCTCTCTCTCTCCGTCGACCATGGTACCGGATGCCGACGCCTACTGGAGCCGGTCTTGCTGCTGCTGTCGTCCCGAGCTCGCGAAGCGCCCCTCCCCCGATCACTTCCAGGCGTTCATCACCCAACGTTCCTCCCCCGGCCACGTAGCAAAGCCACCCCAGCATCGCGAGCGCGAAGCAGCTAGGTGGCGAAGTCAATGGCGAGCACGGGATGCAGTACGAGCTCGACGGTGCCCTTCAACCAGCACCGGAAGATTGGCTTGTCCGCCGGCTCATCGAGGTCGTTACCACGCGCAGAGATCCCTTCCATGAGGTCTCGCCGGAGTCGACGAAGACGACGGGGCAGTACGGTTGTGGACTTGTGGTCGAGATCGGCGTTCCCCTGGTCGCCTTTTTCATCGGGTGGCCGGGTTGGTTCGCGGCGGCGAGGTGACCACGACATGGTAGTTGGAGGCACTGGTATCCGGTAACAATTGCTTGTCAGAGTTGGATGCAGCAATGCGGCTGCACAGAGCACCGAGCATTGTGAGGCGCCCGGCTTGCGGTGAGCTTCCCGTCTCCTACCAGGCTACCAACATCTTGCTCGCGGCTCGCGGTGAGCTCTCCCGCGTCCAGGTTGCCCTCTGGAGGTCGTGGCCATGCGTGTGTGCGTGTGTGCCGTCGAGGCGCACGGAGGCGAGCTCGACGAGGGCGTGGTGTGCGCGCGGCGCCCACGTGTGTTTGTGTGTTCTGGCATGCTGCTGTGCTCACTCGCTAGCTACCGCCGTGTTCTAGGAGCGAAGCCGTGCTGCGTCTCAGTGTGTGCAAGCTCCTGACCAGCAGTGTGTCGCACGCTTCGAGCCAAAAGCTTTCTTGCGTGCGTGCTCCAGCTCTGGAGCATGTGTGCGTACAACGGACGGAGGTAGGGGTGGCGGGCAAGGCTGCGGTTGCTGCCTCGTGAGGGTGGTCAGGGTCGGGCAAGTGAGAGACAGAAGCATTGACTGCTGATGTGGCGCTGCCCAGTCAGCATTGACCATGGTCAAAACCGCCCGACTCACACAAAACCAAGACCAGGGTTGAGTTTTGGACCTTGCGGTTAATTCGAGGTGTATTTCAACCTGTTTCGGAGTTCAGGGTTGTAAATTAAACCGAGGGGTTAGTTTGGGGTTGAAATGTGGACTTCTTTCTCAGATATTTAATGTACTGCTGGTCGTCACTCGTAAGCAACAGTTTAGCGTCAGTCAATAAGCAGTGCCACCAACATCCCTTATGTTCTAGCTACACAATAATATGGTTTATGTGACTACGCAAATGTCGCCTTTGACTGAATAAAATCAAGATTGTTTCCTCTCTCTCGAATCCAATTGCAGAATAACAGATTTTTTTCTCTCTCTCGAATACTGTAATAACTTGCAGAAAGCAGAGTTGGTTTAAAGCTGGCTGTCGACACCGACGAATTCAAGCCTGAGATACAATTTGCCGGCGACGAAGACGAACCGGCCGGAAGGTAAGGGACTCTTGCTATTGTTGCACAGAAAACAGAAGGTCTTCTCTCACCACGCGTGAGCAGCATTGCAAGCGACTCCGCCGGGGGGAACAGCCAACGTAGCGGCAGGAGCGGCAAGGAAGTCAAAACAGAAGAGCCGACAGTAGTATTGGCATCTGCTGCGTTATTAGCAGCTGGAACATGCATGGCCGTGATGAGTAGGAGGAGACGTCCTGCTTTGGATATGATCTCCACCTGCTGCGTCAGGGAGAGAACATAGCATGGTGGTTTGCTGCATAGCCCTCATCATTTGCATGCACCTGTGCCACACAAATTATAAAATGTAATGTAAAAGACCGCATCCCAACCTGGCACCACAGAGCTACCTCTCAGGCGGCGCGCCCCAACCTCTAGTGCCATTCAAAGTGTAGCACTAGGGCTCATTTGTGTTGGGTCAGATTGCAGAGGCAGAGGGAAGAAAGGCTACCATATGTTTTTTCAGATAGAGAAACTCTAAACCCTGACACTCATTTTTTATATTTTGTAGACAGCTTACCATATGTGCTTGAAAATCTTTCCTTAGTCCTCTCAAGTGTAAAACTTATAACTCAAATGAGCTTGCCCAACGTATTTTGACCAGCAGTTAACTGAATAATAAATTTGAACATCATTACAATAAAAAAATAAATAAAACGAGTGTTCTAATATGATTCTGTAACTGAGAGGCCGCAGAATACTGATAAGAACAACAAGCTAAGTGAGACTGGGGTACAAAGTGCATTCACGATATTCACGAGTAACCAATCCATGCAACAAGATATTACTAGCTTAAAAAAGAGACTAACAGATCACAAGAACTATATACTATACTTTGGTTGTCTAAATCAAAGTGGCAGTCCTTTCAGGCTAAAGAGGATGCAGCTTCAGGGAGAAGTGAACATAATGGATGGAAAATGGATACTGCATATTCTAGAAACAAATACAGGGATACGGGATCACAACGCCTTCGCAAAGGCCAGCGGCGCCCGCAAGCATCAGCGTCGTCAGCTCCATCTTTTCGACCAGAGTTGCCAAAGATATTGCTGGGAGCTCCCCAGCCTTACAATAAGCTCTTAGGGAGCATAATCAGTCGGTCGATTAGACTGTCTTACTCCTATGCTTCCTGCCTGCAATAGAAACAACAGACCAAAGGCCATTCAAGGTTCCGGTGGAGATAGGTGCTCTGTTTTTTTCTTCAGATTACTGATCTGAAAATCATTTTCATATTTTGTAGATAGCTTACCACATGTGCTTGAAAATATTTCCTTGGTCCTCTGAAGTGTGAAACATATAACTCAAAATGAGCTTGGCCGACATATTTTTCCCAACAATTAATTTATAATAAATTTGAACAGCATTAAAATAAAAATTTAAGCCAGGCGGTCGAAATATGATTTTGTAACTGAGAGGCTGCATAATATTGACAAGAACCAGCTAAGTGAGACAGGGGAACAAATTGCATTCACGATATTCATGAGGTAATCAATGCAAGCAACAAGATATGACTAACCTAAACAAGAGGACAGCAGATCACAAGAACCATATAATATACTTTGGGTGTCTAATAAATCAGAGAAGCAACCAGATTGCGTCAAATGCTTTCCTGAGTTTTAGCACTCTGAATCAAAAGTGGTAGTTCTTTCAGGCTAAAGACGATACAACTTCAGGGAGAAGTAAACGTAATGGATGGAAAATGAATACTGCATACTGTAGAAACAAATACAGGGATACAAGATACACATAATGTATGAAAAATGGAAATGCTAACTTCCAAACCACCACAAACAGGCTTCGTGTACCACAATGCCACAGGCTATCGGTAACGACTGGCAATAGCAGACCATAAAGATGATCACTTTATTGCTCACCTGGATCAGGCGGTTGCTCTGAATTCATGAACAGCCATGTGAGCCGCGCATGCTTTCTTTATGGTGTTCAATTCGTTGACTATGTCGTTCATCTGCATTCTGTGCCTTGGGGAATCCTCACAGCAAGCTAGGCCCAGCTTAAACATAGGATATAAGAATATATCTATGATACACTGCCTGTCTCCTCTGTAGATTGCACTGTCATCCAATATATCCAGTAGCTTATCAGGATAAGTCATCCTGACATAGTCGACCAGGCTTGTCACATCATCCATGAAATTGTCAGTTGGCCTCATTCCAGTAAATATTTCCAATAGCAACACCCCGTAGCTATATACATCACCATCCGTGGAGGTTTCAGATCCTGAGCCATACTCTGAAAAACATGTAAACATAGATGTTACCGGCCATGTAATTGGTAGACAGAAATTTGACAGATACACTCTCAATTCAATCTAGCTTGCCAAGTGAACTCTACCAAACTGATATCGAATCAAATAATACAAAGATAAACATTCCTAGATGAATTTAAAATGTTGCTCACCTGGTGCGACGTATCCAATTGTGCCTTTAATTACAAGTGAGCTGCTTTCAGTTCCACCACCATTGTGCATGCATTCATCGGTATGCATTATCTTTGCTAGACCAAAGTCGGTGATGTGTGCAACAAAGTCATCATCTAGAAGGATGTTGCATGGTTTGATATCACAGTGAACTATGGATGGCTCAATTTGATGGTGAAGATATTCTAATGCCTCTGCAACATCAAGAGCAATGCATAGCCTTTCCATCAAACTTAGCCTTCTAAAGTTCCGGCTGTTAGTCATGGAGTTTGGATGCAGCCATTCATCTAAATTTCCGTTGCTGATAAACTCTAAGACAAGTGCCTTGAACTCATCACCATTACGGTCCAAACTGCTACACACAGTGATCACTTTGACAAGCTTCCGGTGTCGAATCTTCCTTAGGGCCTCACACTCTCTCAAGAAGCTTCTATTAGCTCCTCGTTTGCCAAGATTGAGAACCTTTATTGCTACAGTACATAAGCTCTCATCGAGATTTAGAGTTCCAATGTACACATTCCCGAAACTTCCAGAACCAATCAAATTTGTCAGTGAGAATGACTCTGTTGCTGCATCTATCTCAGCATAGGATATCCTCTCATGCATCTCTTGGTGAAATCCAACTCCTTGATCAAGAACATTGTTCGGTTTGATTCTTGTGTTCATTAAGTAGCATCCAGTTAGAGAGAACATGAAGAAGATCAAAGTTCCAACCATGCAAAAGAGTATGAGCCGACGCCGATGCTGCGCAGCCTTGTTAGAACCTATATATGGGCATGAAGGGAGTTGCAAGGATGGGGGGCCTCCGCATAGCATGCTATTGCCAGGGAGCAACAATACAGTAGCATTGTGAAAGATCCATGCATTTGGCACGGGACCAGATAGGTTGTTGAAAGAGAGGTTTAGATATATTAGGAGCTCAAATCTCTGGAGGAACTCAGGAATGGGTCCTGCTAAGTTATTATCAGAAAGATCCAACTTTTCAAGGCCTCTCAAGGAAGAAAAACCTTTCGGTACTTGCCCATGCAAAAGATTTCCTTGAAAATTTAGAAAATTCAGTTGGACGCAACTGCTGAGACTGTCTGGGATTTCACCCGAGAGCTTGTTCGTTGATAGGTCGATTGCACTAAGGCTGTTCAACTTTCCTATCTGTGTTGGAATGGAGCCACTTAGAGCATTGTTGGAGAGGTTGAGAAGTACCGTAAGAGAGGGAATCATGAGTATCTCCTGTGGGATTTCCCCCCTCAAGGAGTTAGCGGAAAGATCCAGAGATATAAGTTTTGTGAGAGTGCCAAGGCTTGCTGGAATGTTGCCATCTAGAAAGTTATTAGATAGAGAGAGGTTGCTCAATTGTCTATCACATGGCCTGGGTGCCGGCGGTTGCTGCAGGCGACGCCCGTCCACCCGCAGTAACCAGGCAATGGTGCCGTTCCCGTGCCGTTGATGACAGGGTCCCAAGACCAAGAGGACAGTGCCCGTGTAGGGTCACTGGTTATGAGGGATTTGAATTTTAGGAGCACAGAGAGATCGGCGCTGTAGTTGCTACTTTGGTTGTTGGTGGGTTGGGAGGAGCTGGATGTGAGAAAAAGGAGGATATGCGTGAGAAGATGGACCATGAAAAGCTGCAATGTCTTCATGGTTGAGCAAGGAGGTGGAGATGGGGTTGGAATGGTAGGTCCTTAATTATTGTATTCTGCACTCCTCTCCTTGTGTGCAGGTTGTTAAATAGACAATAATGCTCACTCTCTGTGGTCGGCCAATTAAATTGTTTTTGACAAAATGCAGCAGCGCTGCTTTCATTCATTAAGACGAGGAAAATATTGGACGCCGGCAACCACTCTTTTATGAGCCGTGTCTTCTTTCTGCAAAACCACTTATTGTTTACCTACAGGTACCATCTCTTGGGCAGGTTGTTGCAGTTTGTGTTCATGTCTTATCTGGGAGTCTATGTAAATACAGGCAATTCACGCGGATCTTACACACATCTCCGTAGATGCATTGTCTATCACATAAAGGTTTAAACACAAAGATCTCCTAACTCGTGGTTGAGCGAGGTGGAGGTGATTATCATATTCTTGCCTCCGTATTGAGTATGCTAAATGAAAACATTACTTTCAGAAATTACAAATATCTCTATCATGAGTAAAGAAAAAGAGAGTGTGAAAATGACCAGTGCAATGTCCTGTGCCATGTAGTTGAAGGTGTGACATAAACATAATTTCAAACGTTGAACTATTCCAATGATGTTACTACAAGAAACGGCAATAAATTGGATATAGACAAAAAGCAGGTTAGGTTGGAATTTTATGTTCATGTGGCACAATCACAAAAGTCACCTACAAGATTCCTATAAACCAAACCATAATGGCAGAGGAAACTTGATGGTTACCGAAGGACGGAGATCAGAATTGGATGTAGACCTGTCCAGTGTAAGCTTTCCTCTCCTTCATGAGATTGGCTGATTTCCCATTTAGGCAAATAAGGCCATCTGATTCATCAAGCTTGCAAACTCTGAAATTAGAACAGGAATTCATAAAGAATTGGCTCTGAAATTAAAGCTTCCAATCTCGAACCTCCGGGCTTCGGGACATCCAACGGTGGCCGGTCGTTGCGGCCTCCACGACCACCCACAGCTCCAGCCGACTAGGGCACGCACCATGAGCACCGGCGAGGACCGCATATTTGGGAGTTTATGTCATGTGGTGCAATCACAAAAGTCACCTTATAATGAAGATCCGGCCAATTAGAAAAATTCACTCCTATAAATCAAACCAAAAAAAAAACTGATTTCCCATTGGATGTAGACCTGTTCAATTCCAGTGTAGATTTTTCTCTCTTTCCATGAGATTGGCTGATCTCCCATTGAAGCCAGTAAGCTCTGAAATTAAAGCAGGAATTCGTGAAAATAAAATCTCAAACACACATGTAGGAATTCGATCATAAAAGATAATATCTGAAATCAAAGCTTTGCAATCTGGAACCTTCAGGTTTCAGGTCCTACCAGCGCCGTTCTCGTACACAGGCTCAAATTAATGGTGGCTCGTCACCCGCAGCTCCAGGCGACGGGGCACGTCCACCATGAGCGCTGTCGTCGGTTGGTGGCGCAGATGAGCGGCACCTAGATGGTTGACGCCGCTGACCTCACGTGCAGACGGTGGCTGCGTCGGCTGGTGGCACAAGGGAACCGGGAGAAGGGCCTCGTCGCCGGTGCCGATTTGCGGCGGAGACACCGCCGACCAGGTGTGTGTGACTGTGACCTGGGCTGGGTCGCGTGCGTTCGTGCATGCGTGGTGTACTGCGTGTGTTTCGTGTTTTTGTCTCTTACTAGGCTATATGGGCTAGAAGTGGAGCGGCCCATTTACTTTTCTATTTTTATATTTCTACAGAAAAATTATATATTCATTAATCGGTTAAATAAGTGCGGAAAACGTGTATGAAACAAAAAACTATCAATATAACTTTAAAATATTAAATAAATTAAAAAAATTATTTTGAAAGAAATTTAACTATGTATTTAAAAAAATGTCCAGTGTGTGTTTGTAAAATGCTCATCGTGTGTTTAAAAATTGTTCATTTGATATTTAAGAAATGTTCACAGTATATAAAATAATATTCAGGGTATATTGAAAAAACGTTCACCATGTTTGAAAAAAATTCATGATAAAAAGATAGATTTATAAATAAAACAATAGAAAAGAAAAGGCAAAAACCTGAATACGGAAAAGGGAAAAAAATCATGAGCTTCTTCTTACAAGGTACAATACTTTTTACTTCCAAAAAGAATCATGAGCCTCGATCAGAAATGGAGATGGTACCATCAATCAATATGCAGACAGATCAGTTTGTCAGCAAAATGGACATAAACCCTCTCGCCGGACACAAACTCTAAAAAAACAGTTCTCCTTTTCTTTCTTCGAGGCGAAAACAGCTTCTCCTCCGCTCGACAATATATAATCCATTAGCGCAGTCGCTGGCTACAACAATGTGTGACAGATGCCACTCGTCAGGTCTTAACGAACTCTGGGACAGTATGTACAAAGCTTGAAAACAATCCAAGCTAAACACACATGCTCGTAGCTTCTTTTTCAGAGCATTTTCAACACATAACATTCCTCAGGTTAAGGAATACAGAGATCAGTGGATTCTTATCCTGCCCCATCAATTATGTTGACAGGTAAAAAGACAGAGATCAGTGGATTCTTATCTTGCCGCATCAATTCGAGAGAATCCTCGATCACTCTAAGGGGCACCTTCGCAGATGAGGCGACGCAAGTGACTGCCATGACAATAATTCCAATTATCAGCAAGGATACAGTTAACACCAAATTCAGTCAAAAACCCTTTTTTTTCTTTGCAATGACAAAATGTTGCAGTTTGGTAGGCAGAGACGTACTGCAGATATGGTCGGCGGCACCATGAGCTCCTCGACCAGCTGGCACGCGGCCCCCTCCCCGTCCATCCAGAAGACTTTCATTGTCGGCGACCCTGCTCTAGCACGGCGGCAAGAGGGGAGCCTCCTGCAGTTCTGTCCAAGCCATTTCCTTTGAACTCTGAACATGTCAGCAACACCGGGACACCCAACCGACGTCGACGAACATGAACACCTAAAAGTTACAATCTCGTTCCCCCTCATTGTGTGCATCAGGTCTAGCTGGCGTCGGGAGAGCCGCTTCCTCGCTGACCTTGAATCCCTCGAGATGCTCCTTGTCACCATCTGCTGGGCACTCGACCCCATCTTGTGGTACAGTTTGCTAAGACTTGTGCCATATCAACTATGAACAGGCCACCAAGCTACAAGCAGGCAAGTGCAGAGCAACATTACAACCTGAACAGGCGTTGGTTTTTGGTTATCTGTCATTCACCAAACAAACAATGACAAGTACGTACCTTGGAAATACGTATTCCATCTAGTTTTGTATCTCCATGTTCGCCCTTGAATCGACGGGGAAGACTAAAATGGCACAAGCAAAATATGGCAGTACCAGCACGGATATGATAGATCAGAAATTATATATTAACTTAGCAACTGACATAAACTGTACAAGCCTTTCCTTCAGACATAAACTGACATAAACAGATACTCCCTCCGTTCCATAATGTAGCGCATATAGATTTTCTACAAAGTCAAACTTTATAAACTTTGACCAAGTTTATAGAGAAAACTATTTATATCTACAATACCAAATGTATATAATATGAAAGTATGTGTTGTGATGTATCTAAGCACACGTATTTGGTATTCTAGATGTATATGATTTTCTCTACAAACTTGGTCAAAATTTATAAAGTTTGACTTCTAGAAAAAAAATATATGCGCTACATTGTGGAACGAAGGGAGTATGAATTAGTCTCGCATGGCAACTGGCATAAACTGTACAAGCCTTTCCAAACCGTCTCATATATACAGTGTAGATCATAAAAGCCAAGTCACGATAATTAAATTACAACACATTCTTGCCTTCTGCAGGGCACATTATTCAGACTTACCTCCAGAAGATACTATGTAGTTAAATGTCTCTATGCTGTTCAACAGAGAAATCTGTACATAATGATAATGCATGTAGATCTCAAACAGCAGGAAATGAGCAACCAGAAAGACCAGCTAGCATGCCCCCCAAGGTCAGAAGCAGCAGGCTTTCTAGACCATCATGCAAGGAAAATGGTCTGAACTCTGAAGCAGCAGGCAACTTGTATCAAGTATGAAACTCAAGTACTGCAGTACACCAAATATCTCATTACGGGGGTGAATGATAAAGGAGACCTCCAGTTATTACATGGTACGTAAGATAACACAAGACATAAAGATTACAGTCGTACGAATCAAAACAAAACAGGACAAAACTAAGTGATGGAATAACGTGCCAATTAGACTACGGTTTCGGGAATTGTTCAGTCAATGGATGATAATAGCATGAATAAGAAGATAAGATAACCAACACCACGATTACAAAAACCATCGTCAGTGACAGTGGCACCAGAGGCCAGGAGGTGGTCGAGTCGAGTGAGAGGGCAATGCGTGAAGCCATCAGCAAAGCAGGAAACAGACTGAGGAGATCAACACCAGCCCGTGAAGTCGAAGACAGTTTGGGCTGCAGGATGAGCCAGGCTGAAGCACTCCCACCTCGTAACAGCTTGCTGGAGGGCCTGCTATTAAGAAAAGTTTGTAATCAATGGAATTTTTTAAATATTAAAAAGTTTAATGAAGTGCATATATATTATGAAAGACTACATATCTTTGACAGTGCAAAGATCGCCGACGGGAGCTAAGTTACCTTTCTGTTTATTTGTAGTTGGGAATCAAGATCACACTATAAATTCCTTCCAGCGGATATGCGCGATCTTTGGCCAACTTTCTCCATCAGGTGTTCGGCAGCTCTCCTTCAAGAGCTCACAATTCCATACACATATGTGCTTAAGGGAGGATGGCAGATCTGGTAAAGATGATATGTTCGGGCAGTCCCAGATATCGAGACTCTTCAGATTGGAGAAGCACTTCAGATTTGTTGGCAGGGAAATCATTTGACAATTACAGAATCTTAGGGTCTTGACTGATGCGAAATTTGTGCATTCTTCCAATGAAACAAATGGGTCTTTGCATCCTTCAAGAGAGAGAAATGCTGGAACTGAGAAACCTTCAGAAGAGAGCATGTTGTTGAATATTACTGGACTGCTAACATAGAGCGAGCCATGGACTTGAAACTGGGAGATACACTCAGGGGTGAGTTTCGGAACATCAATCAAATGTACACTGAAGTTGCAGGGAAGACAATCCTTCAAGCGTACATAAATCTGGCAGGTTATACAGTACAAATGTTTTAACAGAGGTGAGACTACCAACAGACAAGGATGTGGTGCTTCTGCAATCGTATACGCCAATATCATTTATGTGTGGCCAGTCAGTAGAGACGAAGTCAGCTGCAAGCACACAATTGGATATAGAGAGCTTCTCAATGGATAATGGCAAACATTTGGCTCCACTTGCCAACTCTAAAGAAGGGCAGGATCTCAAGTGAACATGTGAAAGAGAGGTAGCAGCTCGTAAGCCCCCTAATGACCTGAGAGACCAGCAATATACAATGAACAAGCGGCCAAGATTTGTCAAATGTTGGAGAACCTCTTCCGAAGGAAGTGTAGTTAAAGTCATGATGTCGTTTAAGTTCAAACTTTCCAGTGAAGCCAGGCCATCAAGGCATACAGATAAAGCTCCGTTTGTAATACTGCAAGAGAAGAGATAAAGATTACGAAGTCCTGATGGTGAAACCAGCGGCAGCACAATGCTCCTTCCATACATGAGGCACATCCTCTGCTCGTGACAGTATATCCATGCCTTGATGATATCCTCTTTTGCCAATATTTCATCTTTCTCTCCTTTTAGAGCACTTTCAAGGTTTTGAACATTTGACACATCAGCATGCATAAATATCATCAGCTGGTTCATAAATGAATGTTCCCGCTTGAGTACACTCTTGATATCTGATCCTGCATCCACCTCCCAGATTAAACCAAGCTGTGATGACAAGTGGTCTGTCCTCATGATCTCTCTCTCGTCATTATTTTTTGGCACATCGTTGGAAGTAAATATAAGCAGTGGGCAATTGTACAGACGTAAATATGTAAGCCCTATTGGAAGACAAGGTAATGTCTTCAGGTTCGGCACATTGTGGAGGTCAAGCGAAGAGCAATTCGCAAATAGCCCAGTATTGGATGGTAGACTTTCTAATGCGCTGCAGTTAGCAAAGCTTAAAGATTCCAAATTCTCAAAATAAGAACCGTCAAGTAACCAGCCTGGATATTGTGAAGACTTGTAACCGTCAATTGTAAGATCCTCAAGTTGAGGCGGTGGCATCAGGCCTTCTAGAATCTCCAAGTGTAAACTATCCTCTGCATTGGTGTTATTCTGGCAACACCATTCAAGTCGCAAGCTGCCAAGATGATTTTTCTGATGCAACTTCGATTCTAAGGCTTGATCTTTCCCAGTGACATTCTCAAGATTTGTGACACTTAAACTGCAACGGATCTCGTTCATATCCCTCAGCTGTTGCAATTCATATCCCATTTTCTTTTGCACAGAAAATTTCTGGACTTGTTGAAGGGAAGTTAGCTTGCCAATGTTAGGAATTTGAGGAGCTACTTTTCTGTTTGAGTCATATGTTCCATAATCATACCAGTCAAGATGTCGTAACTTCCTTAAGTTGCAGAGTTTCCCAGGCAAACTCTCAACTTTATCATTTACCATAAGTAACTGCAAGTGGTAAAGAGTACACAATGATCTTGGCAATTCAGAAATCAGTGTTCTGATGATGTTCAAATACCGAAGGTGCTTCAACTCACCAACAGATTCTAGCAACTTACTACTGCTATAAGATGACAAATATAGTACACGCAACTTCTTCAAATTCTGTAGTATCTGATTAAAAAGGTCACTTACATCATCCATTAGGGGGTCTATGCAGATAATAGTGCGCAAATGATGTAGGTTGCAGATACTTTGTTTGTGTTGCGTCATACTATGAACACGAACAGATAGATGTCGAACAGTGCGTGGTATTTCTGTCACCTTATCATCTTCCAATCTGAAGTAATCCTCTTTGGTGAGTAATTCTGCCAGATCATGAAGAAGATCATGCATAACATAATATTTCCCATAAAATGGTTGAAAGAACGAAACAGAGATCATCTCCTTGAAGCAATCCGTCCCTATATCTTCCACTCTCTTGTTTTGATTGTACGAATCAATAAGGCCCTCTGCCATCCAAAGATGAACCAACTCATCAATGACATACTTATGGCCTTTTGGAAACAAGCTGCAATATAGGAAGCACCTCTGTAAATGTGGATCTAACTTCTGATAACTCCACAACAAAGCTGTCATGGGCTCACTTATTTTGTCAATCATTAAAGTTAGAGCATCCTTCCATGCAGATATATCTGTCTCCCCTTTCAACTGGGAACCCATAACTTTTGCTGCCAAAGGAGATTGTCCAAGTCTTTTAGCAATCTTCTCTGCAAAATCTTCAAGCCTTCCACGCAACTGCGGATTTCTGATTTCTGGTCCAGCGAATGCATGATGCTTGAAGAGTGCCAAGAAGTGAGCATCTTCCAAGTTTTCCAGAGGACACACTTCACAGCAGAGAGCAGCTGGAAATCTATCTCGTCGAGAAGTTACCAAAACCTTGCTTCCCTTATGCTGGGAAACTAGAGGAGCCAACAGTTCGTCCCATTCCTTCTTGCTGCCAGGTTCAAACCAAACATCATCCAATACAAGCAGGAATTTCCCTTTATCTTGCAGTATGTCAATCAACTTGTGATGCAGAGTATCAAGGCTGTCGATGCGTGGACATTTCTCATTTGTGGCAGACTCGATGATCTCCCGTGTATGACGGTGGACATCAAGTTTGCATGAGATGCTTACCCACATTCTCACACCAAAACATTTTATTACTCTCGCGTCATTATAGACAAGTTGTGCCAAGGTGGACTTTCCCATCCCTCCAGCCCCAACAATGGCCAAACTAGAGTACATGGCTGTACAAGACTCAGTAGTAGCAGCTGTCTTGGTAAGAAGATGTATTATACGATCGCGGTCATTATCACGACCAATCACTTTGAAAGGTGGTACTGATGTGGTCACAGGAACATGAGCTGATGGTATGGCAGGGCTCTCTGCATTATAACCAGCAGGTAAGCAGAGCAGTTGATGGAAGTCCTTGGCTTTTGCGAGAGTAGCCTTCAGTTCCTTAAGATGGCGGATTAACTTTCTGTTCTCTGAACTCAGATTGGACAGCCTGCTCGATGCAACATGCCAAGGCTTCATAAGAGTGTTGCTGATGGAGGAGGCATTGGCTTGCAAGGAATCCTTCCCCTTTGCTTGGCGCTTGAGGCGGTTGTAATCACTCTCGTCCAGCAATTCTTCGGCCAGGTAGAGTGCTTCTTTGAGTTCCCGAAGCCAATTGTCCAACCTGGGCCTGTGGTTTCCCTTGTCTGCTGCTTCAGTCAACACCTTGAGCTGTGGCAAGATAGTGGTCTCCAGTTCGTGGAGCTCACGGGCCATGTCCACTCCGAGGTACGTTGAAGAATGAGCATGGAGCTTCTTTAAGACAGGTGATGCCGCCAATTTTAGGCTAACACTTAAGGCAGCGCTAGCCAACGCCACTTCCATCGGATTGCAGCGGTTGTTTTTTGGGTGTATATGCCTAGGGAAGGGAGTTTTGTTTGTTTTGTGGATGCACAGATCTTGGGTGTGGAAAGATAAATTATGGGAAACAAGTAGAAGAACATTAAAGGCAGACTTCTCCTTGTCTATGGTGAGGGTGACTAGGCTGAAGAGAGTAGGTGCGTATGGAGATGAACAAGTTTACAATGAAAAATAGGAGCAAAAACTATGAAACAATTTCCCCTTCTTTTATTTTTGGTTTTTTGGGTGTGGAATGGCTCGAATAAAATGAAAGACGGGCACAAGAATTGCTTTGGGACGTGATGATGGATGAAAAACCTGTTGGAGTAGTAAATCACTTGATAAATCAGTCAACTGCACCAACAGAGATAAGGAAAAAAACTACTGGCATGTCTGTAGACATTTGCATAAACCAAGGATAATATTTTGAGAGTGGGTAATGACCTGAATAAATGATAGATGAGCAATCAAAGTGCTTCTGGATCACAGGTAGAAACAACACATGAATAAGCAATGGATAAACACCTGTTGGAGTGAGAAACCATGAGATAAATTAGCCAGTGGCAATAAGGAAGATAATAAAATGAACCCTACAGCCAGATTTGTAGAGGAAAACAGACGAGAATAGTGGTGAGCTTACACAGTTGAACAAGTGAGAAGCAGCGCTGTAGGAGCCAGCGCAGCGATGAGGCAAGGTTGAAGTAGAGGCCGATCGTAGGAGCTAACAATGTTGTGTTGCAGGAGATCGAGAGACAGACATCCCCAAACAGCAGGTCAACAAGGCTATAGCAGATCTGATCCACCCACTTGCCTTTTTCTTTAGTTTAGCTGATCTGGACTTGCTAATAAACTAACCAGTAACCAACGCGGACACGGCTCACTGATTGATAATTGAAGTGTAAAGTAGCAGAGGGCAACATTGTGTGACTAAATAGTAAATACAAATAACCAGTTGATAACAAAATCTTTTTCTTTCTGTCCATGACCATCCTTTCCATGAACCATCCTTTTATAAATGTTCCACCCGCAGGGAAATCATGAAAAAAAGGGCTTTTATTCAAATGGCATCGGTATACTCAAAAAGGAAGTTTTTGTACAGCCTTATTACTTTCGAATTACTATAGAAGTGTACATGCAGAATTTGCAGAGGGCTTGCTTCTTCAAAGTGTAATGCAACTTTGTACTAAAGTTGTACCAACTTAATATGGATCAGAGGGAGTAGCAAATTTGTCGCTAAAGCACTGGTGTTTGTGTCTCTAAATATATAGTACTCATCATTGATATATCAGACAGCTTTGGAAAGAATGTTCATACCTCGAATCAAAATCATTGATATTATTACTTTTGTGATTTCAATAAGCACATGCATTCAGTTGAGCTATCTGCACGCACTAAGAAACATCTCTCGTTTCATATGGCGTTTGGAGCCATAACATCTTGCTTTTCCAAACCTCTTGGCGCTGTTCCGTGGTCTCTAATGTGCCACACGTTCCACAGTTAGTGACCGAAATACGAACTGGAGAGGCAATCTGACGAAGTAGTGTGTGCTTCTCATTTTTCTTCTTCTCCTAGTCCTTGGGTTTGGTTTACATCTAGAAGCAGCTATTATATCAATCTCAGGTCAGACAGTTGTGGATCTAGAAGCACTTTCCTGTCATTCCCAGCTTTACCCGCTGAATTACTGCATGTCCTGTCCTGCACACTTTGAAGCAGAAAACACGAAGCATGCCTCTATAAACTCCAGCACATATAATTAAGATGTCAGAAATTCCTTTACAGCAAGAATGTGATAATACCAGAAAGGAAATTTGGGTATCATTAATTGGTGGTATAAAGTAAGCAGGGAGTGTCTGTTGGCGGGTATCCATTGATCCGACTACGCAATTTACACGGACGAGAACGAATAAACCCACTGGGACAAGGACAAGGTGGATGGGAAGTGGATCTTATCTAGTATCATCTGGGAGAGATGCCAACAGGTCAACAGGTCAATGGTGGATCTGATCCAGCTACTTGGCCTTTTTTAAGTTTTGCTGACTGGACCTGCTAATAAACTAACTAGTAACCAATGTGGGTGGTGGACAGTGGACACAACTCACTAATCGATAATTAAAATACAGAACATAAGCTAGACGCATTTTCATGTTATGACACATCACATGATGGAGTATTTTGTACCAAAATCTTCAGCAGCCAATACATAACTCTATGGAATTACCAGATCAGTAGCAGAGAACTCTCCAAATGCAACACCATTATGTGACTAAATACAGACAACCAGTTTGTAACCCCTGAAGAATCACCAGTTAGAATCCCATTCTTCCCCTTACCGTGCATGCAAGAGTGGAGAACAGCCATCATGGTGGTGATCAGGTGGACATGGTGCCAGCCCATCAAAATATGTCCTTTTTCTCTTCATCGCCATTACTGACTTGTGCTTTCCAGGAACCGTCCTCATAGATGTGAAAGCTATGACCAAGAATAACATATGACCCCACTAGTGCTCAACCTGCACGGAAATGTAACATGATCTCCTTCAAATTGATCCATATGTTACATATTCAAAAGGAAGGGATATTATATAGCTGAATAGCTTCTGAACTAGTACTATGGAAGTGTACAGAATTTCACAGAGCGCTTGTTTCTAGCTGATGAACTAGTACTATGGAAGTGTACTATGGAAGTGTACAGAATATCAGAAATTGTCTTTTTTACACAAGCCACAAAAAATGTTGTTTTTCACTGAAACCTTGTGCACGCACATAAAATGTCCGGATATAACAACCTCTTACAGAAATGTAGGGAAAGGCTGCGTACTATAGACCCAAAGTGGTCGGACCCTTCCCTGGACCCTGCGCAAGCGGGAGCTACATGCACCAGGTTGCCCCTTATACACGCGGGATTTTTATTCCGAATTTTTTAACTTTTCGAAATGTGTGTTTCGACAATGGGTGCATATGCACCTAGGAGCCAAAGGCAATTACCGCTATCCTACCTATTTTCTAAGAAGAAAGAAGGAGCACAGTTTATCCTGATGTCGACTCTGAAGAGTCATTATCAATGTTGCTAGTGCGCACAATTACAGATAATCAGAGACAAGTACCAAGAAAAAGACATAAACTAATGCAGGTATGAATGCCACTAACTTGTTTGGGGGCCAGCGGCATGGTTCCAGTCTTCCAGAAGGCTTGAGGCTCTGAATAAACCATTCAAATGGACGGCACTTTCGTGTACTTCTCCACGACACTACTTTACCCACTTAATTAAGCAAGACCTACTTAATGGGCGAGAACTTTCCTGTCCTTTAATTCCTGCTTTACCCACTTAGTTTACTATCCATCCTGCACACCAGCATAAGAAAACAGGAAAGCATGACTGTCAGTCAAGTAGTCCACAAAAATAACCAATATATAGAAAGTCCTTTACAAGGTATCTCTTCAGGGCATAGACAAAAAGAATAAAACTCGGCGAGCGAAGATATGCCAGGAAGCAAGTTTGGGTAACAATCATCAGTATAAAAAAACCATTGGTGCGAGGAAGGATATCAAGTTCATCCAGTAGTACTGTATAGAAGCTCTGCATAAACATAAAAGAGCCCAGCCAAAAATACAGTCCCCAGAAATGTGTACAGTCTCAGCATAGCGAAACCTTCTCATTGCGATCCGAGTCATACACCTATAACTCAATCCTGAGACTAGCTAGGGTTTTCTTTCGGCCCAGGCCCCGCCGCAGGATTGGGATTTGTACAGTTGCTGCTGATCCTACTGCTCTGTTAACCCAAAGAAAAAGAGATAGCCACCAGCCGATTTGGCTTGTATTCCAGAGTCAATAGTGAAGTGCAAGTCGCCCTTCCTACACTTGGGCATTTATCACTGAACTTCATCCCATATCTGCAGTGCACACTCAAAACGCCTCTGTCGACAGATAATGACCCAATGTTCAGCTCACTCGTAGAGACGCCATTGATTCCCAAGAAGGAAGGAAGAATGTGGCTGTACAGCACAAGGGGCAATCTGATTTGGTGGGATCCGGGATGAATGCGCCGGACGGAGAATCTGCGTCGCCAACGAGGGCATCAAACCATCCAACCGGAGAACGCAAAGGGATCTAAGAGGCACCGGGGCAAGGATAAGATGGATGGGAGATGGATCTAACGGGCACAGAGGAAAGGATAAGGTGGGTGGGAGATGGATCTTATCACCTGAGGGCGGGGACTGGGACTGGGAGGGATGGACGCCACTGGTCGCCGGCCGCCGGTGGGTCGCCGGAGCCGAAGGAGCCGAGAGGGGATGGAGTCCGAGGTAGGGGTGCGCATGGACCGGGCCGGTGGGAGCCACTGACTAGAGTCAATCCACAGCCGTTGGTGCGGATATGGACGGCAGTGATGGGGATCCTGCGTTGCGTTGCATATCTTGTTGGTGTTTGCCTCATCCTGCGTTGCGTTGCATACAACTGTTAGACAACAATATCGCTCAAGTTGTTTAAAAAATATATCGTTCAGGTTCACCAAGGAAAAGAATACGGTTGGAGAACAAACAACGCATTACCTATTTTTCACTTGCGGAAAAAGCATGACAATCGATTTCGGGGACGACTCTGGGGAACAAACAGGAGACGGAGATGCCGGTCGCGGTGTCGCTAACAAGAGCGGGTCAACAGAGAAGGGGAGTGGTTAGAGGAATAGTTGGGGTGAAGGTGGAGTAGGTAGCTCGAGCAGGGCAGCGACACCGACACCGATCGTGAATGGGGGGTAGGGGGAGGGGGAGGGGGTAGGCAGATGGAGACGAGTGAGTCGTGGTCAATGAAAGAGGAGGAGGGTAGATGGTGTGACCGGGTAGAATCAATTAAAAATCCCCTACAAATAAATCATGATCAAATAGGAGGTAGGTTCAAAAGGAACAGTGGAAGGTGCTCCTCCACACCCCCCATCCCTACCCTCACTGTTGGCATTCCCCATGGCGTCTCTAACAAGTAAGCTCCTCGGCGGCTTCCATGAAAGGTCTCCTCCGTTCCGATTCTCCCCCGGCCTTGCGGTCGAGGCTCAGGTGTGTAATTGCTTCAAATCTATGATGCAATTTCCCTCTTCCCCCACCCAAGTATGAAGCCAAGATTCAAGCATAGAGGGGGCGAATTTGCTCATGAAGGGGGAAAAGTTCTTATGCAGTAAAAAAGTTAGCAACAACAGCCACTACTACTGAAGAATAAGCAATTCATTGAGGGGGATCTAGCCCCCCACCCCTAAATTTGTCTCTGCCCCCACGGCGAAGGAATTCTTTTTGGTGTTCTCTTTTTCCTCTGCTTCCTTCTGGGAAGAATAAGTTGGATTGGATCTGCAATGTTGTATTGGTGGTATTAGTTTCGGTTTCAAGGTTTCAAATTAAAGTGACATAAGATTTTGGTTCCCTTTGGCTTCAAATCGGGTTGGTCATTTTATCTATGTTTTCAAGGATCGAGTTGATCCAGATTTTATTTGTCACTTTCGTCTATACCATGGTGATCGTGGTCTTCGTAATGATCAGGGGGTTGGCATGTTGATCTACAGATCTCATATCTATGTGCTAGGAGTGGTATTGCAATCCATTCAAATGGCTTAGTTCCAAGGATCCAGTGTCTTTGGACTCCACTTGCTGGAAGGAGTTATCTAAATTTGGCCTAGTGTCCCCAAGTTTGAATGTTGTTTCTTCAGATCCTCTACCTCCTCCTCGCCGGCAAGGTTGAATCATGGGCCCAATTCCTATGGCGAGGTTCATTTTGGTAGTTTCAACTCTTCGATCATTCCCGACAAGATTCAAATTGGTGTTTTCAGTATCCCTATCTTTGGGGCTTCCTCTTCGGGACTTCCAACTTTCAAAGGTCTTCTTCTTCGGCATAATCATTGGGATTGTCTTGCTAATGATTTGTTATATCATATCCTTGATGCAAGGTAGGCTAGTTGTTTGAATCCGGAATTATTACACATTCTCTCTATTCATTCTGTTCCACTAGAATCATATTTGCATAATTGCAAGAGGCTAAACGAATTCCTTTGAGCGCAGCATTCTTTATGTCTCCATCTATCGATCTACATTTTAAACTTTTATAGTGGATCCGGATCCATAGGAGGACACGAAACAGGCTTGCACATTCCCTTGGATGGAATTTGCCTGATTTTTGAAGTTCCGGAAGATATTCGTGAAGTTCTAAAATCTGACGGTACACAGATTTGTGAGTAATTTCTTGTAATCTTCCCCTGAAAGAAAAGGAAGGAAAAGAAATAAGTGCGGGGGGTTGTGCAGCTCCGCAGCTGCAATTGCTCCCTAGCCACATTGTCCACCTTGTTTATATACACATTTTAGTGATATAGTACCAGCAAAACAGAGCACCTCGCTCTCATGCAAATTTAGGGAGAACAGCAAGACAACAGTTATCTGCTAGCGAGGGCTAATAGATTAGACTACGGTCATCGCATAGATTGTATACAAGAGATAAATAACATGAACCTTTAGATTATATACAAGGGGGATCTGCCGATCACTGCTGAACCAATAGTATGAGCCTCTTCTTGCATTACATGAACCTTTCGCACATAGATCAGACAACCCATCTCTATACATAAATACACGAGAAAAATAAACAAAGTAGGGGATGGCCGTTTTTATATATCCTATCGCTGCTGCACGGCGCACCAACAGTATGTGCATGTTCTTGATTTTTGCCAACCAGCACTAGTTCGGACGTACCTCAATCGAAAAGATAGCTAAATATAATTATGATGTTCAACACAGAAAACTATACACATGATGATAGGGCCTCAGTACCTGAAGCAGCAGGCTTTCTAGCTCCCATATATGGGTGTGCTCTCTTCCTAGTACATGAGATCAATAGACAGAGCAGAGAATGAGCAACTAGAAAAATAAACAGAGCACACATACCCTGCAGATCTGAAGCACAAGGCCAAATCAAAAGTTTCAGGGAAATAGTCATGGCACAAGGCACACTGTATGAACTATGAAACCCAAGTACTACAAGACATCGTTACAGGTGTGAATGATAAAAGTGACCTTCAGTCACATGGTATCTAGGAGCATACTGCTGCAATTTTGTCTATTTTGGGCCTAGCCCAATAGCAGTTTCAGAAATTCCTAACAAATTCTAGAGGCCCACGCAGCCCATTCGTGCAAGGCAAGAGGTGGAACTAAAGTTTAGTCTCACGTTGCTAGTTTAGAGGGAGTTGGACCTCTTTATAAGGGAGGTTCTTTCCCCACATGTATGAGGATGAGAACAAGAGGGACATCCACGCGCGCTCCTTCGCCGCCGCACCCACCGCGCCGCACCGCGCAGCGGGTTGCGGGAATGAGCCGAGCCGATGTCTAAATTTTTGCCACGCACGACGGGTATACGAAAGGTGCCTCCTTCTCTTGCGCCTATAAAAGGGAGGTCGCTCCTCTCAGAGAGACGCACCAGACCAACACAGTCCTCTCACCTCCAAGTTCCTGAGCTACTACTACGATCTTCCCCATCCCGGCTTGCGGCGTGCACCGCAGGTCGGGACAGTAGGCCTGCGAAACCGCACCTTTTGAGTCCTGCACGGGAGAAGGGTGATAAGGTTTTTGGGGAGCGCTCTGCGCGACTACTGACTCCTTCGTCACGGACTCCGATGACTTCTTCCCCGACGTCGACAACCTCCTTGACGACATGGCTGGCGAGGACACCGATCCCAAGTCCAGTGCTACCGTTACTACTACTGTCCCGTACGTGTTCTTACTCTTTCTGTTACAGGTCCTGCCACAGTTCCTTTGTTCTAGTGTTTGCCCTACATATGTTAGGCTCTACTTCATATATGCAGCGTGCTCTAGATATGTTTGCCTACAGTTCATATGTGAAGATGCTATTTACCTTCTCTCTGTCAGATTGCATGACTTACTTTATCTCTGCTATATTAGTCATGCTTTATCTAGTATTTCCTTTAGTAAAATTATTCGGTAAATTGCTCATATTTCCAACATTTCAAAAACCTTATTATAGGCAATTTACCCCAAGTGGTTTTGCTGCTTCCATGAGACCTCCTATGTTTGAGGGTATCCACTATAAGAGGTGGCGCGTGAGAGCGGTCTTATGGTTTCAAACCATGAGTTGCTATGACGCCACTCTTGGCAAACCTGAAGGAGAGTATGACGCTCAACAGGCACAAGCTTTTCAGAAAATGGATACTCTGTTTAAGGCTGCTCTTTTGAGTGTTTTTCGTGAGAACATAGTTGATGTTTATGCGTCAATTGATAATGGAAAAGATATGTGGGACGCACTCGAGGCCAAGTTTGGGGTCTCGGATGCTGGCACTGAGCTGTACATCATGGAGCAATTCTATGATTACAAGATGACTGAAGAGCGCTCCGTGGTTGAGCAAGCTCATGAGATACAGTCATTTGCTAGAGAACTTGAGCACTTCAATTGTATCCTACCAGACAAGTTTATTGCCGGAGGTATCATCACTAAGCTTCCTCCCACATGGAGGAACTTTGCTACCTTACTAAAGCATAAGAGGCAGGAGTTTTTCGTTCCGGATCTCATTGGTACTCTTGATGTGGAAGAAAAGGCGAGAGCAAAGGACAACCATGCTCGAGGTATTGAGGGAGGTTCTAGTGCCAATCTGGTACAGAAGAAAAACTCCCAGCCTCACAAGTTCAAGAACAAGGGCAAGTTTGATGGTAAAGCAAAGTTTGATGGGAAGAACAAGGCTGTACAGCACACGAACTTCAAGAAGAAGAATGACAAGAAGAAAGGTGTTTCTCATGTGTGTGGAGATCCTGATCATTGGGCACCTAGTTGCCCTAATCGCTATGACAAGCATCATCTTGGGAAAGTCGGCAAGACCGCTAATGTTGTCATTGGAGACACTGACATGAAGGATGCTGGGTATGGTATATTTCCCACTATTCTTTCAGTATGTCATTCTCCTGATTGGTTAATTGACACGGGTGCTAATGTGCATGTATGCGGTGATATTTCCATGTTTTCGCCTTATTAGACTGCAGGGAATTCCTCCGTGCTGATGGGCAATGGTTCAAGTGCTTCTGTTCGTGGTGTTGGCACGGTCGATCTGAAGTTTACTTCGGGGAAGATCGTGCGGCTGAAAACGCGCATTATGTCCCCTCCGTCAATAAAAACCTTGTTACTGGATATCTTTTGTGTAGAGATGGCTACAAGCTTGTCTTTGAGTCGAATAAATTTGTAATATCCAAGTATGGAACCTTTGTTGGTAAAGGCTATGAGTCAGGAGGCCTGTTTCGTTTATCCTTATCAGATGTTTGCAATAAAGTTGTTAATCATGTTTGCAACAATAGTGAATCAAATGTGTGGCATTCATGTCTCTGTCATGTTAATTTTGGTTGCATGTCGCGACTAGCGAAATTAAACTTGATCCCTAGTTTCACCACTGTCAAGGGATCTAAGTGTCAAGTGTGTGTGCAAGCTAAGCAACCTCATAAGTCTCATGTGACTGCAGAAACGAGAAATCTTGCACCACTAGAGCTCATATATTCAAATCTATGTGAAATGAATGGTGTTTTGACAAAAGGTGGAAAGAAGTATTTTATGACGTTAATTGATGACTCCACTAGATACTGTCATGTGTTTCTTCCGAAATCTAAGGATGAGGCTTTGAACTATTTCAAGATCTATAAAGCTGAAGCGGAAAACCAACTTGATCGAAAGATCAAGAGGCTTAGGTCCAATCGTGGTGGAGAGTATTTCTCAAATGAATTTGATTTTTTTGAACGGAACATGGTATAATCCATGAGAGGACGCCTACCTATTCATCTCAGTCAAATGGGGTGGCCGAAAGAAAGAATCGTACTCTAACTGATTTGAACGCCATGTTAGACACATTGGGTCTCTCCAAGGCATGGTGGGGGGAGGTGATATTGACGACATGTCATGTCCTAAACCGAGTTCCCACAAAGAACAAAGAGATAACTCCATTAAAGGAATGGGAGAAGAAAATGTTAAAGCTCTCTTATCTATAAACCTGGGGTCGTTTGGCGAAACTCAATGTGCCAATTCCAAAGAAGCGGAAGCTTGGACCAAAAACTATGGATTGTGTTTTCCTGGGATATGCTTTTCATAGCATGGGTTATAGATTCTTGGTTGTAAAAATCTGAGGTACCTGACATGCATGTCGGTATGATCATGGAGTCGAATGATGCGACTTTCTTTGAAGATATCTTTCCCATGAAGGATATGCCTACCTCATCTAATCAGGAGATGCCTAGTTCATCGAATCAGGAACCAATTACAATTACTGAACCTGCCATTTCGATGGAACACTTTGAAAAACCTGTGGAGGAGAACAATGAAGTTCCTACTAGGAGCAAGAGAGAGAGGATTGCAAAGTCCTTTGGTGATGATTTGCTATGTATCTCATAGATGACACTCCCAGTTCTATTTCAGAGCAGCCTATGCATCTGAAGATGCTGACTACTGCAAGGAAGCGGTCCGTAGTGAGATGAATTCCATCTTGGCAAATGAAACTTGGGAGATAACTGATCGTCCTTATGGGTGCAAACCTATAGGGTGCAAATGGGTATTCAAGAAGAAACGTAGGCCTGATGGTACTATTGAAAAGTACAAGGTTCGGCTCGTGGCCAAGAGTTATACCAAAAAGGAAGGTGAAGACTTCTTTGATACTTACTCACCTGTGGCTCGATTGACCACTATTCGAGTACTACTTTCTCTAACGGCCTTACATGGTCTTCTCGTTCATCAAATGGATGTTAAGACTGCTTTCTTAAATGGAGAGTTGGATGAGGAAATTTACATGGAACAACCAGATGGGTTTGTAGTAGATTGTCAGGAAGGAAAAGTGTGCAAGTTGCTGAAGTCTTTGTATGGACTTAAGCAAGCACCCAAGCAGTGGCACGAGAAGTTTGAAAGAACTTTAGCAACTGCATGCTTTATTGTAAATGAAGCTGATTAATGTGTGTACTATCCCCATGGTGGGGGCGAGGGAGTTATCTTTTGCTTGTATGTTGATGACATACTGATTTTTGGAACAAATCTGAAGGTTATTAAGGAGGTCAAGGATTTCCTATCTCGTTGCATTGAGATGAAGGATTTAGGAGTGGCTGATGTCATTCTGAACATCAAGTTGTTGAGAGACGATGATGGTGGGATTACATTGCTTCAATCTCACTATGTGGAAAAGGTCTTGAGTCGCTTTGGCTACAGTGACTGCAAGCCCTCTCCAACACCATATGATGCTAGTGTGTTGCTTCGAAAGAATCGAAGAATTGCTAGAGACCAATTGAAATATTCTCAGATTATTGGCTCGCTTATGTATTTAACTAGTGCTACAAGACCTGACATCTCTTTTGCTGTTAGCAAACTGAGCCGGTTTGTCTCAAAACCAGGAGATGTGCATCGGAAAGCTCTGGAGAGAGTTTTGAGTTATTTGAAAGGCACTGCGAATTATGTAATTCACTACACTGGGCACCCAAAGGTGCTTGAAGGGTATAGTGACTCAAACTGGATCTCAGATGCTGATGAGATAAAGGCCACGAGCGGATATGTATTCACTCATGGAGGTGGCGCTGTTTCTTGGAAGTCTTGCAAGCAGACCATCTTAACGAGGTCAACAATGGAAGCAGGACTCACAACACTAGATACAGCTACGGTCGAAGCAGATTGGCTTCGCCGACTCTTGAATGACTTGCCGGTTGTTGAGAAACCTGTACCGGGTATCCTTATGAACTACGACAATCAAACTATGATCACGAAAGTGAGCAGCTCTAAGGATAACATGAAGTCATCAAGACACGTTCAGAGAAGGTTAAAGTCTGTCAGGAAAAGGAGAAACTCCGGAGTTATTGCATTGGATTATATCCAAACGTCTAAAAATCTGGCAGATCCTTTTACTAAGGGTTTATCACGTAATGTGATAGATAATGCATCGAGGGAGATGGGTATGAGACCCACAATATGAGTTGTTCATAGTGGTAACCTATTCTTTGTGATCGGAGATCCCGTGAATTTGATGTGGAAGACAAGCTGTTGGTCAACTAAGAGGAGAGTATCTGTACTATTTACAATACCACTCCATGAAGATGCAATACGACTCTCCTAATATGCATGGAACGTTGATATATATCTTAATGTGTTCTAAGTGGCTCTTTTAAGCAGAGATGTTGTCCTGCAGAACATCTTTTCAAGAACACACCTATATGAGTCTGATTGTTAAATGTCGCAATCTATGAGAGTAGGGTTCTCTTTAGTAAACTCATGAAAGGTCTCGGAGTATGATGCATAAGCTCCACCCGCGGGGAAGACCCACGGTAGCCACGTATCGGTCAAGGCTTTGTGTGAAGATAGATTCGCAGAAAACTTGTAGTTCAAGGCCCAGTCCGCTGTTCAAGTTGCTTACTAGTGTACGCTACGTCTTGAGCTTGCGTTGGTTTTCCTTGAAGAGGAAAGGGTGATGCAACAATATAGTAGCATAAGTATTTCCCTCAGTTTTTGAGAACCAAGGTATCAATCCAGTAGGAGGCTCCTCAAAAGTCCCACGAACCTACACAAACAAACAAAGAACTCGCAACCAACACAATAAAGGGGTTGTCAATCCCTTCACAGCCACTTGCGAAAGTGAGATCTGATAGAGATAGTATAAAAAGATAAATATATTTTTGGTATTTTATAATATAGATGCAAAAAGTAAAGATGCAAATAAAAGTAGATTGAAAGCTTATATGATAAAAGATAGACCCGGGGGCCATAGGTTTCACTAGTGGCTTCTCTCAAGATAGCATAAGTATTACGGTGGGTGAGCAAATTACTGTCGAGCAATTGATAGAAAAGATAATAATTATGAGATTATCTAGGCATGATCATGTATATAGGCATCATGTCCGTGACAAGTAGACCGACTCCTGCCTGCATCTACTACTATTACTCCACACATCGATCGACTCCTGCCTGCATCTAGAATATTAAGTTCATAAAGAACAGAGTAACGCATTAAGAAAGGTGACATGATGTAGAGGGATAAACTCAAGCAATATAATATAAACCCCATCTTTTTATCCTTGATGGCAACAATACAATACGTGCCTTGCTGCCCCTGCTGTCACTGGGAAAGGACACCGCAAGATTGAACCCAAAGCTAAGCACTTCTCCCATTGCAAGAAAGATCAATCTAGTAGGCCTAACCAAACTGATAATTCAAAGAGACTTGCAAAGATAACTCAATCATGCATAAAAGAATTCAGAGGAGATTCAAATATTATTCATAGATAAACATGATCATAAACCCACAATTCATCGGATCTCGACAAACACACCACAAAAAGAGTTTATATCGAATAGATCTCCATAAGAGAGGGGGAGAACATTGTATTGAGATCCAAAAAGAGAGAAGAAGCCATCTAGCTAATAACTATGGACCCGAAGGTCTGTGGTAAACTACTCACAACTCATCGGAGGGGCTATGGTGTTGATGTAGAAGCCCTCCGTGGTCGATTCCCACTCCGGCGGAGCGCCGGCGAAGGCTCCAAGATGGGATCTCACGGATACAGAAGGTTACGGTGGTGGAAATTGTGTTTCGTTGGCTCCCGGGATGTTTTCGGGGTACATAGGCATATATAGGAGGAAGAAGTACGTCGGTGGCCGCTCGAGGGGCCCACGAGACAAGGGGCGCGCCCTGTAGGGGTGGGCACGCCCTCCTATCTCATGACCGCCTCGGCTGCTTCTTGGCTTGCACTCCAAGTCCTCTGGATCACGTTCGTTCCAAAAATCATGCTCCCGAAGGTTTCATTCCGTTTGGACTCCGTTTGATATTCCTTTTCTTCGAAATACTGTAATAGGCAAAAAAACAGCAATATGGGCTGGGCCTCCGGTTAGTAGGTTAGTCCCAAAAATGATATAAATGTGTAAAATAAAGCCCATAAACATCCAAAAGGGGTAATATAATATCATGGAACAATCAAAAATTATAGATACATTGGAGACGTATCAAGCATCCCCAAGCTTAATTCCTGCTCGTCATCGAGTAGGTAAATGATAAAAACAGAATTTTTGATGTGGAATGCTACCTACCATAATTCTCAATGTAATTTTCTTTATTGTGGCATGAATGTTCAGATCCAAATAATTCAAGATAAAAGCTCATAAAACATAAAAATAATAATGCTTCGAAGCATACTAACAAATAATCATGTCCTATCAAAATAGCATAGCCAAAGAAAGCTTATCCCTACAAAATCATATAGTTAGGCCATGCGTCATCTTCATTACACAAAATACTCCCATCATGCACAACCCCGGTTTCAGCCAAGCAATTGGTTCATACTTTTTAACGCGCTTCAGCTTTTTTAACTCTTACGCAATACATGAGCGCGAGCCATGGACATAGCACTATGGTGGTATATGGTGATGGTTGGGAGGACAAAAGAGGGAGAAGATAGTCTCACATCAACTAGGCATATCAACGGGCTATGGAGATGCCCATCAATAGATATCAATGTGATTGAGTAGGGATTGCCATGCAACGGATGCACTAGAGCTATAAATATATGAAAGCTCAACAAAAGAAACTAAGCGGGTGTGCATCCAACTAGCTTGCTCACAAAGACCTAGGGCATTTTGAGGAAGCCCATCATTGGAATATACAAGCCAAGTTCTATAATGAAAAAAAATTCCCACTTAGTATATGCAAGTGACAACATAGGAGACTCTCTATCATGAAGATCATGGTGATACTTTGAAGCACAAGTGTGGAAAAAGAGATAGTAGCATTGTCCCTTCTCTCTTTTTCTCTCATTTTCTTTTTTTCTTTTTTTCTTTTCCTCTTTTTCTTTTTTTTTCTTTTGCCTTCCTTTTTCTTTTTCTTTTTGTCCTTTTTCTTTTTTTTCTTTTTTTTTCTAAAGTCCGAAGTCTCATCCCGACTTGTGGGGGAATCATAGTCTCCATCATCCTTTCCTCACTGAGACAATGCTCTTATAATGAAGATCATCACACTTTTATTGATTTACAACCCAAGAATTACAACTCAAAGCTAGAACAAGATATGACTCTATATGAATGCCTTCGGCGATGTACCGGGATATGCAATGAATCAAGAGCGACATGTATGAAAATTATGAAGGTGGCCTTGCCACAAATACGATGTCAACTACATGATCATGCAAAGAGCAATATGACAATGATGAAGTGTGTCATAATAATCGGAACGGTGGAAAGTTGCATGGCAATATATCTCGGAATGACTATGAAAATGCCATAATAGGTAGGTATGGTGGCTGTTTTGAGGAAGGTAAATAATGGGTGATACCGGTGAAAGTTGCGCGGTATAATAGAGGCTAGCAAAGTGGGAGGATGAGTGTGCGTATATCCATGGACTCACGTTAGTCATAAAGAACTCATATACTTATTGCAAAAGTCTACTTGCCCTTGAAGCAAAGTACTACTACGCATGCTCCTAGGGGAAGGGTTGGTAGCAGTTAACCATCACGCGATCCCGACCTCCACTCATAAGGAGGCAATCAAAAGAGCACCTCATGCAACAAATTTGTCACACAACTTTTACCATACGTGCATGCTACGGGACTTGCTAACTTTAACACAAGTATTTTTCAATTTCATAATTACCCACTAGCATGACCCTAACATTACTACCTTTATATCTCAAAACAATTATCAAGCATCAAATTGATCATAGCATCCAATTCACTTCCTATGATAGTTTTTATTATACCCAACTTGGTTGCTCATCATTCTAGGACCAAATTTGTAACCATAGCAAATACCATGCTGTTCTAAAAGACTCTCAAAATAATATAAGTGAAGCATGAGAGACTAGAAATTTCTTCAAAATTAAGCCACCGCCGTGCTCTAAAAGATATAAGGGAAGCACTAGAGCAAACACTACTAGGGAAAACCCTAGCAGTAGCGCTGGTGTCGGTGTCAAAACCGGCGGATCTCGGGTAGGGGGTCCCGAACTGTGCGTCTAGGCGGATGGTAACAGGAGACAAGGGACACGATGTTTTTACCCAGGTTCGGGCCCTCTCGATGGAGGTAAAACCCTACTCCTGCTTGATTGATATTGATGATATGGGTAGTACAAGAGTGGATCTACCACGAGATCAAGGAGGCTAAACCCTAGAAGCTAGCCTATGGTATGATTGTTGTAATGGTTGTTGTGTCCTATGGACTAAAACCCTCCGGTTTATATAGACACCGGAGAGGGCTAGGGTTACACAGAGTCGGTTACAATGGTAGGAGATCTACATATCCGTATCGCCAAGCTTGCCTTCCACGCCAAGGAAAGTCCCATCCAGACACGGGACGAAGTCTTCAATCTTGTATCTTCATAGTCTTGGAGTCCGGCGGACGATGATAGTCTGGCTGTCTGGACACCCCCTAGTCCAGGACTCCCTTAGTAGCCCCTGAACCAGGCTTCAATGACGATGAGTCTAGCGCGCATATTGTTCAGCATTACAAGGCGGGTTCCTCCTCCGAATAATCCATAGAAGATTGTGAACACCAGGATAGTGTCCGGCTCTACAAAATAAATTCCACATTCCACCGTAGAGAGAATAATATGTGCACAAGTTCAATATGCTGACGTGTTTCGTGGCATGACGTCACGCCACTACTACCTTTACTTGAATCATTTTTTATTATACCACCTCAGTGCGTTTAGCGAATCGGTTTCCTTGGCACGTCTTGTCGAAGCAGAGATCGTGTTCCCCTTATTCCGGGATTCTCATCAATATGGACGTGGGTAACCCAACCGCGCCCGTCGCCACGCCCCCTCTATCGAAGGCGAGTCCCAAACGGTCACGGAGACGACTCTTGGTATTCTCCCCCTTTATAACGGGACCAAGGCTCGTTTCTTTTCTTCAATCTCCCGTCGAATCTTCTCCTTGCTCCAAGTTCCAACACCCAGAGCCCCAGATTCGAGCGCTTCGGACCTTCAACAATGTCTGGCTCCGACCTTCAGGGCCGGTGGATGCCCTCCTCCGTCATGGAGGAGGACGTGCTAAAGCTGCGAGAGGCCAAGTACCTGTCTTACGAGATTTCGCACAGATTGCCCGCCGAAGGGCAGGCCATCCCCACCCCCGAGCCCGGCGAGTATGTCGTCTTTGTATCCCACCTCCGTCGGGGTTTAGGCTTCCCGACGGATCCTTTTGTGAGAGGGCTCATGTTCTACTATGGGTTGGAATTCCATGACTTGGCCCCGGAGTCCATCCTCCATATTTCCGCATTTATTGTCGTCTGCGAAGCCTTCCTCCGCGTCAACCCCCACTTTGGCCTGTGGCTGAAGACCTTCAATGTGGAGCCGAAGATGATCGGGGGGCGTCAAGCAGAGTGCGGCAGGGCGGCCGTAAGCAAGAGGGCCGATGCCCCGTGGCCCGAGGGCTCCTTCCAAGAGGTGCTCGGCTTGTGGCAGCGGGAGTGGTTCTATATCACCGCTCCGAAGGGCAGCAGGCAGAAGCCGCCGCCCTTATTCCGCTCGGGACCTCCACGATGGTTGATGTCGTGGGTCAACCAAGGGCTCAACTGGGGGCCGCCAAAGGACGTGCCCCTACTGCAGGGCTGGATTCGAGACCTCCAAGCGAGGGAGATCGATCTGGTAGTGGTAATGCAGGTCATGCTGATTAGGCGTCTCCTGCCCTGCAAACGCCGGCCTCTTCGGCTGTGGGAGTTTAATCCGGAGGGACCATGGATTCTTCAACACTTCATGGGTTTGACACCCGTGGAGATGTACAAATTATTCTTCGGACCACGAGTGGCGTGTCCGGAATTGACCGAGGACGCCGGCCTAAGCTGCAATCGCCCGGATACACAAGTAAGTAGCTCCGAGTCCAGACATACCGTTTGTTTGCCTTTCCATGATTCGCCTTTTGACCGATGTCCTTCTAAACAGGACTGGATAGCGCAAGCGAAACTGATACGGTGACCGGCCCCCCTCCCAGAGACCGCGCCAGATCCCGTGCTGGTCAGGATGCTGGAGGTTGCGCCTTCAGAGGAAGGCGAGGGGGAAAATGGAGGAGCTACCGCCTCACCCAAGGAGGCTCTTGAAAGAAGGGGGATCGAGAATCCCTCCCTCCAGGGGGAGAAGAGGACCGCCTCCGAAGACCCGGAGGCCAAAGCCCCTAAGCGGGGGAAAAAATCTTTGCCAGAGGGTCTTGCGTCCGGGGAGGCCCCGGCCGCACAGTCTCCCCTAAAGTATCAGCCCTCCAGCGAGCCGTAAGTAGAAAAGAGGGAGTTCAATAATAAGAGACATCCCTATTTGTGCTTCTGAGGATAACCGAAGTTTTTACCTTGTAGTTCGGATCTCCGACCTTCTCAGATGAGCTCGTCTTCGGGGGACCTTCGTCCGGAGATGGTGCAGAGCGAGACGCCTCTGTCTGCTGCGCCGTCGGATAGGGCGGACGAGCCTGAAGTGTCATCACAGAGGGTATCCCCGAGCCCGGCAGAGCCGAAGAATTCGGCGCCGACTGGTGTTCGGCTGGGGGAGCTGAAGGATCTGCTTGAGAGGGTGTCTATCTCAGAAGATCACCATGCATTGATGAGTATGGTGATTGGAAGGATTTCGTCTGCCGAAAGCGGATTGCATAATGCCGTCTGGAGTTTGCTGGCGGGGTTTGAGGTACGCAAAAATGACACACCTTTTGACAGTTTTGCACATAGAAGTGCGCCCTGTATAGATAGTAGCCCCTGAGACTCGGTAGGTTGTCGAAAGCGACAGCATGCCGAGGATCAAAATCGCAGGTTTCAATTTCTCGCCGTTCTTATATAGGTGGCGGATCGTCCGGGGGCCAGCCGGACTAATGGAGTTGCTGAACTAAAGCGGCAACTCGACGTTGCGGATGCGGACATCGCGCTAATCAACAGGCGACTTGACGAGTCGCAAGGTAACTTGTTTCTCCGCAGTCACCTAGTAAGGGAGCCAGAGCCCACCTCTTACAATATTTGTGCTTGACACAGATGGTGCCGCTGCTGTGGAGAGCCTTCGGGCAAAACTTTCTCAAGCCAAGGAGCAAGCCGGAAGGAGTGATGCGGCGGCCTCGAGGGCGGCCGAGGAGTTAGAAGCTGAAAGGGCTGCGCACTGCCGAAGCAGAGAAGAGATGGCCGAAATGGCCGTGAAGTTAAAAGATGCTACCGACCGCAGTGAGGCTCTTGAAAAGGAGCGCCTAGCGGAGCGAGAAGACCTAGGGAAGGCCACCGCCGAAGCCAAGGACGCCCGTTCTGCAATGCGGGCTATAAAGGAGGAGCTGCGCCAAGCCGGAGACATTGTGGCTGGCAAGCCCTTTCTGCTGCGCTGAAGGTTTACGGATCCTAAGTATGCTCAACTTGGCCAGCTATGGGGTCTGGAGGATCCTTATATGGACTTAGCGGCAAGTGCGGCGGATGCCGTTGTGCACTTCCGGAGCCAGAAGGATCACAAGACGGAAGAGCTGTTTTGGTCTCAATTCCATAGTCCGGAACATTCACTTCCGCTGACCGACCGGTTGGCGGAGTGGGTTGAGCTGAATTGGTTGTCCGGGCTTGCCATGACGGATATCGTGACTCATGTCTGGCCGGATAGGCCCAAGCCGAAGAGCTATTTTGGCTTATTGCAGCAATTTCTTGGGGCGGTGCCGCATATCAAGGCGATGAAGCGGTCGGCCTGCATAGAGGGTGCACGGATGGCACCCGCCCGTGTGAAGACACATTGGACAGAGATGGATGCCACCGCCGTTGCGACCCAGGGTTCGGACGAGAGCCGATTACCCGCCGAGCACTATTTTGGGGAAGTTCTGCGTGGTGCTCATGTAATAGAGTCGCAGTGCTCAAAAAATGTCACGTTCAAATGAACGTTTTATTTTGTAAAACAATGTTTATGATGTAGGCGCTTTTTTAAACTTGTGCGTTCAAGCATTGGAATATGTCCTATGCGGCCGTTTATGTATACGTGTGTATAACCTGAAAGATGGCAGTCGTCGGCTTCAGCCCCCACGCACAAGGTGCGGGGGTGTTCGCAAAAATAGCGCATTTTCACACTTAATCTGACGTCTCGGTCCTGTTAAGGAGGTGGTAGCGTAGCAAACGAGGCAACCGGACTATAATGCTTTATCACTTTCACTTAGCCATTGGAGTTCGAGGGTGGGGCTACGATATAGCCCCTGGGGGCACCGCGCTCTCCGAATTCGGGGCGCGTATGTGCCTGACCGGGAAACGGTCCTTCGTCAAAGCGGAGGAATTCTAAACATTCCGGTGGTCGATCGAGTGGTTGACCAGTCTCTCGCTGTATCATGACAGTCAGTTTTCGGCTTTCTCTACTGAGGTGCTCGCCCAGCCGAACTGGGGCACAATCGCAGTAGTTCTCCTAGTGCCGCGTTAGCCGATGATACAAAACGTAAGGCAGCAAAACACAGGAGCCGGGCAAACCCAACATTTGACCAAAGACATGATTCGGAGCTGATGCATATAAGGCCTAACTCGAGACGCCGAACACTCCCTGAGGTGTTCGGTCTTTATAATAACAGGCGGAATAATGCCCTAAGCCCCTAGTGTCCAGGTACGGGCAAGTTCCTCTGACGCGGCCGATGCCAAAATGTCAGTCTCCTCTCTGGTTATCATGAAAAAACCAGGGGATTATAGCAACAAGAGACAGTAAAAAAGGTTTACGCAGTGTCTTAATCTGAAAAGAATCCTTTCAACTGGTCCCTACTGCACGTCTGCGCCTGTGTCTCCGTTGTGCCGTTATCCTGGACGGGCGTGCACGTTGTTCATCTGTAAAAAGAGAGGAACTTAGTTTGAGAAGAAATCGTGCGGAAAGTGCATAAAAAATTGAAATATTAATAAATTAATAAAGCTGAGTCTAAATTAGCTCATTGTTGCTTATATGCACAGCCCCTTGTGAAGGGGTGTGCGGCTAGGGAGCCCCTAGCTTACTTATGCCGGACTCGTCTAGCCGTGTCCGGGGTCTTTGAATGACCCTCTCAATGAAATGATGCCACGTGGACCGGGCATTTTAAGTGTAAGAGACGCGTAATGTTGTATTGCGCTAAAGCGGACAAAAGCTTCACGTCCCAATAGTGCTTGATAGCTACTTTTGAATGGGGCGACATGAAAGTTTAGCTTTTCGCATTGGAAGTTGTCTGGTGACCCGAACACAACTTCTAGTAATAAGGAGCCTGTGCACTTGGCGTAATGGCCTTGCGTCACTCCTTTAAAGGAAGTGCGGCTATATCAAAGTTTAGTAAGGTCTATCCCCAAATTGCGGATTGTGTTCGGATATAGCAGGTTTAAATCGCTGCCGCCGTCCATCAGGACTTGTGTAAATTGTAGTCCATCGATTATAGGATCCAATATCAGGGCGGTCCATCCTGTGTTTCAGATGCTCCTGGAATAATCCAGGTGGTCAAAAGTGATTGGTTTTGACATCCAATCTCGAGGTTCCGCTGGGGTGGACCGTGCGACGCCTATCTTAGCGGGTGCCGCATTGTTTTTCCGTACTATCACATGAAGTGAGTTGACTGCTTTGACTTCTTGTGGGAAAGTCTTTTGTTTTCCGGTGCTCTGCTGGTGAGGTTCGTCATCGTCCTCGCTTGGCGTGTCGAGCCCCTTGTGTTCGACATTGAGTCTGCCGGACTGTTTAAAAACCCAACAATCTCGGTGGGTGTGGTTCGCAGGCCTTCCGGAGGTACTGTGGATTTGACATTTTCGATCCAAAATTTTGTTTAAGTTGGATAACTCATCACTGTTATCCTTAAGAGGCAGTGTTCTATTGTTTGGCCGCGAGCTTTTGAATCCGGCGTTGACCGCCGTATTCTTTGGGCCTTTTTCTTTATTCCGGCGCTGATCCTTTCTGCGCCGTGATTTTCCGTTTCCATCTCGGATCTCGGATGTACTCGGGTCGCTGGTGTTGCATCTTGCTAGCCAGCTGTCCTCCCCCGCACAAAAGCGGGTCATGAGGCTTGTCAGCGCGGCCATTGTCCTCGGCTTCTCTTGGCCGAGGTGTCTGGCGAGCCATTCGTCACGGACGTTGTGTTTAAAAGCTGCTAAGGCTTCAGCGTCCGGACAGTCGACTATTTGGTTCTTTTTGGTAAGGAACCGGTTCCAGAATTTGCACGCTGACTCTCCGGGCTGTTGAGTTATGTGACTTAGATCGTCTGCATCCGGAGGGCGGACATAAGTCCCTGGAAAATTTGCTCTAAACGCGTCCTCAAGCTCCTCCCAACTTCCAATTGTGTTTTCTAGGAGGCTTTTGAGCCAATGCCGAGCTGGCCCTTTGAGCTTGAGGGGTAGATATTTGATGGCGTGGAGATCATCTCCTCTGGCCATGTGTATGTATAGTATGTAATCTTCTATCCAGACTACAGGGTCTGTTGTTCCGTCGTATGCTTCTATGTTTATGGGTTTGAATCCTGCTGGAAATTCATGATCCAGCACCTCATCGGTGAAACATAGTGGGTGTGCGGCGCCCCTGTATTTGGGTGTGCCGCTGTCTTCGAACACTTGGCGTGTTGTGTTGCTTCCTGGGGCCCTCTTTTTTGGCCCGTAAATGGACCTGGCTGGGCCATCTGTTTTCCCAGGGTGATGAGTCGGCTTGAGTGCGGCACCGCTTGTCGCTTTTGGCCTGTCCTCTGGTCGTCTATCCGGCTAGGCGGCTTCTTTAGTTTTTGACTGTGGTGGCTCTATGGCTTCCTCGTCAAATTCTGGCAGTAGCTTGCGCTTCGGGTAGCTCTTTGATTGATGGCCATTGCCATATTTGTCTGCGGTCTTGAGTACTTTGCTCCACCTCATTCTGAGTATGTCTTCCGCTGTTTTGTGCTTCCGTTTTTCCTTCTTCAAGCTTCTTGCGGTGGCGACGAGTCTTTTGTGAAGGTTCTTATACTCCGGTGGTGTGTCCGGCGTTAGGTCGTTCGGACTGTTGGTTTCGCCGGGCATGGATTGATTATCCGATTCGTCCTGTTCGGACGGTTGCTTGGTTGCATGTTCGTCGTCCACTGGTTTGCCCTGCTCTATTGCTGGGTCATTAGGAATGCTGTTTTTGTCGAGGCGGGGCTTAGGGTGGCGCTTGCGTCGCCGTTTTTGTTGTTTATCGGCGGGATTATCCTTTGCCGCGCCCCGTTGTTCCTCGTTATCACTTCCTTTCGGGGTATCCACCATATATACGTCATGTGTTGGGGTGGTCTTCCAGTGCCCTGTAGGCGCTGGTTCTTGATCGTCTCCGGCATCGTTGTCTATACCGCCGATGTCCTCGGAGTCGTAGTCTAGCATGTCGGTTAGATCGGCGACAGTGGCTACAAAGTGGGTGGTGGGTGGGCTTTGAATTTCTTCGTCGACCGCATCCCAATCATCCTGGCCATAGTCCGGCCAGGGCTCTCCGGATAAAGAGAGATGCTTTAGCGAATTTAGGATATCGCCAAAAGGTGAGTGCTGAAAGACGTCCGCGGCGGTGAACTCCATGATCGGTGCCCAATCGGATTCGATTGGCAGGGGCGCCGGAGGTTCGGAGTCCGGCAGGGAGTCCGGCACCTCGGAGTCACGAGCTTTATAAGGGACAAGGTCAGTGTTTGGCTCCATCGCCGTGGAAGTTGCAGCCCCCGAGGCGGTGTCCAGCCACCGGTCCTCGATCTGCGCGATCGGCTCCGAACTAAGGGCCGGAGCGGATCCGTGTGCGGCCACCAAGGCACTGTCCGGCGGCAGAGGTAAATCATGCCCATCGTGACAGCGTGGCACGCTCGGCTGTGGCTCGAGTCCGTCGAAGATCAAGTCCCCGCGGATGTCGGCCATGAAGTTTAGGCTTCCGAACCTGACCTGACGGCCAGGGGCATAGCTTTCGATCTGCTCCAGATGGCCAAGTGAATTGGCCCGCAGTGCGAAGCCGCCGAATACGAAGATCTGTCTGGGGAGAAAAGTCTCACCCTGGATGGCGTTGTTGTCGATTGAAGAAGCCATCAAGCCTATCGGTGACGACACAGAGTAACTCTCAATGAAAGCATCAATGTTGGTGTCAAAACCGGCAGATCTCGGGTAGGGGGTCCCGAACTGTGCGTCTAGGTGGATGGTAACAGGAGACAAGGGACACAATGTTTTTACCCAGGTTCGGGCCCTCTCGATGGAGGTAAAACCCTACTCCTGCTTGATTGATATTGATGATATGGGTAGTACAAGGGTGGATCTACCACGAGATCAAGGAGGCTAAACCCTAGAAGCTAGCCTATGGTATGATTGTTGTAATGGTTGTTGTGTCCTACGGACTAAAACCCTCCGGTTTATATAGACACCGGAGAGGGCTAGGGTTACACAGAGTTGGTTACAATGGTAGGAGATCTACATATCCATATCGCCAAGCTTGCCTTCCACGCCAAGGAAAGTCCCATCCGGACACGGGACAAAGTCTTCAATCTTGTATCTTCATAGTCTTGGAGTCCGGCGGACAATGATAGTCCGGCTGTCCGGACACCCCCTAGTCCAGGACTCCCTCAGCTGGTTTTGTGCTCACTAGTAGCGCGGGTAGGCGCGCTACTAATAAGGCGCTACATCTATTGCTTAGCAGTAACGCGTGCCCGCATGCGCTACTGCTAGGACAAATAGGTGCAGCGTTTGTTCACTCCCACGCTACTGCTAATGTAACTACTTGCAGCGTGTTTTCTGCGCATCGCCACTAGTATTCTTTTTTTATTTTTTATTATTTTTAGTGTATTTATGCGCCATCGTACAAATATTGGTACAATACCAGTTATGAGGTTTACATCATTATGTCCATAACAGTGTGTCAAATGAAGGTGGATTAGGTTCAAGTGGAGGTAATATGTGGTGCATGTCAAAAGTATACTAGTAATCCAAACTTGATCTAGTTTGGACTAGTAGTACTTTCGATGTGCACCACATGTTGCCTCCACTTGAATCTAATCCGCCAGCACAAGCTATTTAATCATCATCATAGTCATTACCACCAACAATATTTATTTAATCACCACTAACACTAGCTAATAATAATCATCATAGTCATTACCACCAACACTAGCTATTTTATCATCATAGTAATAGTGTAGCACATCATCATCCTCAAACTCATTTATAGCTAGCTAATCACTCCTGCTGCTCTCTCTTACGTAAAATAACATAAAACATGTATAGCTCTCCTCCTTGATCAAGTTGGAGCATGCAGATGAACCTGTCTCCTAATCGTGGGTAGCGCATCTGTTTGCTGCCCCCTAGTACTTCTCTGCGCTCCCCCATCACATATTTGGTCCAGTCTTGCACTATTAAGCATCCGTCGCTAATCTTGAATGCACTAAAGTAATCTGTAGGATATCTTGGCTGTAAGCTGATAATACTCATGGTACCTTTAGTCTCGATCCCATAAGGCACAACATTCATCGGGAGTCCCTGTTGAAGAACATCATATGGTAACATACTTAGCAATGAAGTTTAGCTTCAAAAATAATGTATGGAAAAGATGCACTGAGGACAAATAGGAAAAATCTTACCATCCTTCCTAAATAGATGTGACCGTAGTTCATTAAAAACACTATTGGTCGCACATTTTCAGTACTAACATTTCTAAATGCAGGAAAAAAATTTGTCTTGACAATATCAAGATCCTCAAGCCATGAAACATAATGATTGAGCTCCTCGCAGTTGAGTTCAGCCCCAGGACAGTATACGGTCCTGTCTACCAAGCGCTGGACATGTTTGCTTGCACTGAAATAAGCTGACAATACAAATTAGTTGTCAACTATTTTTGAATAAACAATATCAAAGACATAAATATGGTTGAAAAACTTACATAATGGTATAACTGGAGGCGTCTGCACATCGACCCAGATGTCGGTATTACCTTCAATATCATCTTCCAGAAGAATATCAAAGGTGATAATCATATCAGGCTCAAATGCATAAGTCTTGCATAGTTCTCGCCATGTTTTGCATCCAAAATAGGGGTAGTCGTCTGAATTGTATAATTTTGCATGGAAAATATAACCAGGCTCGGTCTTCAAGTAAACTTTATTTTCCTCCGTAGTATGACTGAAATCTATCTTATCCAATACAAAAACTCTTGCATGGAAGGGGATACGCTAGTAGAATAGTAAAAAATATATAAGTTGAAGCAAATGAAGCAGACGTCATGCTTAATTATGAAAAAGGACTTGTTGTTGTGACTTACTGTATCCACTTCGAAGTTCTCGTCCAGCTTGATGCTGAAGCGCCTATCATCATCTAGGAAGATTCCGTCGCACAGGCCGCGCTCGTCTTCGCAGTATTTGCAAATACCGAAATCCTTTTCGACGTCAGACATTTCCTATGTTCATAGTTAAAACATTAATTGAAAATCGATCGAAGACAACTACCAGGATACTCAACACACAAATCCGGGGCACTTGATATTTCCTACATATTCTGGCACAAGTCATGACAAAATTCACGAAAAAATCCGGCATGACCTTTGCTAAAATAGGACATATTGAGCGCCTGAAATTTGCCGGAACGGAAATGAATCAACACTCCGGCAAAACATAGGCCACTCGGAGGTGTAACCTGCAAACATGACCGGCCACTTGGATATTGAGCAACACAAGATATACATTTCAAAATATCTTATAGGACTCAAATTAGCATGCATTCAATAAGCAAAAGTAAATCATCTCATGCGTCCGTACATCGTCGAATATTATCACTAATACATCACGAATAGTGTCATACATATAACATCATTAATCCAACTAAAACCCTAGCACACGACGGGTATCGGCGCCGGCGGTGGACACCCACAGAGAAGGAACCATCACGGGATCATAGCTCCAGTGAGATCCCCCGAGAACCTGCCAGGTATTGGAGAACGACCTGTGCTCCAACGCAAACAAGTAGCGACGGACGTGCGCGCCCTCCTCACTGACACGGTGACGCACCACCTTCGCAGAGTCCTCGAGCCTCTGGACCGTCACTGGCCCACACGACCGCCACCAAAGAAGGTTCGGGTCAACGACAGGCTGGCTCCTCACCAACCTGCACCCCCCGGTAGGTAGCGCCTCCCAGTACCACACCGGTGGAGCCTAATCCCAGACATGGCCGATCTGGTCAAGCAGGTGTCGTCCTCCGCCGACTCGACGACAAGGATGCGGGATAGGCATCGTCCACGTCGAGGCGGGAAAAATTGCTTTAACTAAAAAATAGCAACAAGTTCTTACTAACTAGTTCTTACTAAAAATAAACTTACAATAAATAAAAATATTCTAGTACCTAATTAGTACCTAGTTCTTACTAACTAATTAGTACCTAGGAACTACTGCCCTAATTACCATCTAATTTGAATAGAAGCCACAACTCTAACACTACCATCTTCCGTAGGTTCCTCTTGCCGATGCCCAACACACAAAAAGGATGCCCCGAGGAGGGAGAAGACGTAAAAGCGCTGCCGTCGTCGAATCACACGGATTTAAAGTTTCACTCAAGCTGGAAAGGTGTGGGTGGCCAGCATGTTTTTTCAGTTTCTAAGGCCTATGCATTACACTCCACAAAAAAAGTCTTATGCATTACAGATGGCTGAGAGGGCAGCTATACATGCCCTTTGGTGGCTCTAGAGAACAAGTTGCTGGCACAAGCACAAGGTCTTGTTTTGGTTGCGTCCTCGAGGTCTTGGAAACTTAGGATCATATATTCTTCAAGTACTAGTTTGCTCAAGCTTGTTGGCAGTAGGTTTGTCCAAACTGGGCTACGCAGGATTCCACCCTTCAGGAAGAATTGATCATTTCAAAGCCTCATGAAAGTTTCCTTTCATTTTCATTCTCATCACTTGGGAAATCAGGTAACCAGGAATGATTTTAACTTCAATGGGATGCAAGGTAATTTACACTCCTTTGCTAAGAAATTCAAAGAGAGGGTGTGTTGGCTCACCCATAGAGTATTAAGGTTTACAATTTTTTAGGAGATTGGGAGCAGAAGTTCAAACAGAGCCTCCCTTCTTATTAGTTTTGTTGTTGCTCTATTTTTCTTGGGACATTTACATCTGTGCCCCTAACTCGAACCCACTACTCAGATTTGCCCCTAATTTTGAAGCATGCTCAAATTTACCCCTCTGCCGGTAAGTCACTACTCAAAAATGCCCTTCCATACAGTACTGTAGCACTTTCCGTGCAATACTGTAGCACTTTCCGTCTGCTACAGTACACATGGGCCTTTGACGGTCAAAGGCCTTTGACTGGACGGAAGGGCATTTCTGAGTAGTGACTTAACGGCAGAGGGGCAAATTTGAGCATGCTTTGAAACTAGGGGCAAATGTGAGTAGGTGGTTCCAGTTAGGGGTAGAAATGCAAATGGCCCATTTTTCTTTCAGCTTTTCCTTTATTTTTCTCTCTATCATGCACACTTCATACTGAGAAAATACTAAATGTACATAGCCGGAAGATATTTCTATTATTCGAGTAAAACTAAATTTTGATGTGGTTAGCTGATCTGATAAGCCTATTCTAGACGGTTTTAGACAGTTTTCAGTGTGCAACCTATCCGGACAGTAGTGCTAAACTGAACAAGAAAGTTAACACCTCAAACACTCTCTGGTTCTCTATTCAGTTACACCTAAACATGCTCGTCTTGTTCTCTAGAAACCCCTATCAAGTTAATTGCTAGAACTTTATAACATAAAATAGTCAGCCAAAGTTTCAAGTTATAGAGATATTTAGTGATATTATGGCCAAACAAACAAACAATAATACATTAAGTGAGACAAATTAGTGTTACGATTAATTCTGCATTTTTGGTTTGCTTAGCTTTGTGGTGGTATCTACTATAATAAAATAATTAACAGAACATAACAAAACTGAATGAACACATTTTCTTGACACAATATTATTTTAAAATAGTACTAAATATGTATTGTAATCATGAATATTGGAATTATGTTTCTCTAGAAAGAATTATATGTTAGAATATGCATGTTAATCACCACATAATTTTTAATTATATTCGTTGAGTATCATGAGATATTATGTTGAATATTTTATCAACTAATAAAAATGATTGACAACATATATTTAGAGTAAGATTATTTTTGGGAAGTAAAACTGTTTATTATAAATTAGTGAGAATAATTTGTGACTGAAGTAATGCAGTCCCTTAGAGATACCACACATGTGCTGTAGCTTATGTATAGAGAGATACATGACCATTAGGCATTATGTGATTGGTAAAAAGAATGCCTCACCTCATAAGATTTAGTGGAAGCCAAGTGTTACGGGCCTCGATCTAGGGTTTGGGACTAGAGAGGAGGAAGAGTAGGGTGAGAGGAAAGGTGATCGGGCAGAGGAGGACGAAGAGCAGCTGCATTTCTCTTTCTAGTTCGGTTACAATAATTCTCGATGCCTCGCTTCTTGGCTCACCTACTCCCTATAACCTTTGGCACGCAGGCCACACACACCATGCATACGCGGACGCCGAAGGGCCCACTGGCCAGCTCCTTAATTCAGTAGAAGGTACTACTGCTACATGTCGCCTTGGCCCGTCGTGACTGCCTCGTTGCTGACCAGTGGGGACGCACTAGTAGTCGTGACATTCTCCCCCTATTGAGTGTCGCCTTGTCGCAAGGCGGTGATCACTAGAAGTGTTGCCATAGATGTTTTGGGTCTTCCCACGTTGAAAGCACGGTTGGTAGGTCGTTCCACTTGACACGGAGATGTTTCTTTGGTATGCCCCCGGCGTGAACCGATTTTTCCTCCAAAATTGTCTTATCATGTTCTGCCTGCAAAATAGCATTGTCAGGAGGTAACTTGCCACTCATCGTAACCTCAACACATTCCGCTTTCTTCAGTTGGGACACGTGGACCAAATCATGAATCTTGCTCGATGGTGGGAGTTGTAGCTTATATGCAACCGTGCCGACCCTAACCAGGACTCTGTAGGGCCCAGAGTACCGGAACGCGAGCTTCTCATGCGGTAGTTGAGCCATTGAGGATTGGATGAAGGGTTACAGTTTCAGTAATACTGCGCCCCCACCTGAAACTCCTTATACCTTTGCTTTTTGTCAGGTTGAGCTTTCATCCTGTCCTGCTCCCATTTCAATTATTGTTATTGTTGTTGTTGCAGGTGTTGCATCATGATCTCCCATTCCTGTAACCATGCTGCCAGGTCCGGAACAGAGCACTCATCCACCTGTGCAATGCCAAACTCTCTAGGGAGATGCTCGTAGATGACCTAGAATGGTGTCCGGCCTAGCGCCGAGTGAAACGAAGTGTTATACCAACACTTTGCTAATGCCACCCACTTGGACATTACTAGGACAAGAGTGCACGACACATCGGAGATAGCCTTCCAGACATTGGTTGACCCTTTCGGAAGTTGAGCATAAGATCAGTTTTGAAGAGGCGGAATAACTCTTGCCAGATATTGCTCGGAAGTCCTTCCAGCCTGAAGATCTCGCGCATGAAGAGCTTGACAATGTGTAGGGAAGTAAACGGGTGGGACAGTGGCACAAAGCGATCATACTTGGAGAATTTGTCCATGATGACTAGAATAATGTCATGTCCACCCGAACGCGGCAGAGCCTCGATGAAATCCATGGATATTACTGCCGACGATTTCTGTTATATGGGTAGGGCCGGCATGGGAGATTCATTCTGTTTTTGCTTGTTGACACACCATGCATTCTCGAACCAAGGTCTTGACATGTTTTTCTTCCCTTGCCACACAAAGAGGCGCTTGACGCGGTTGACTTGGCATGGAAACCGGAGTGACCTCCTGCAGCCCTGGCATGCAATGCCTGACTCAAATGTTGTTCTGTCTTTGCATCCTTTCCAATCCACATGAGCCCGTGGAACTTGAGAATCCCATCTTGCAATGAGAACCCCGGGTCACTATCAGGGTCCAAAGCAAGCTTCATCTTGTGCTGAGTAGCAACTACATCCCATTGATAGCTTCATTTGACTGCTTTTAGTCAAGTGGGCTTGCAAACAAAGATTGCCGCAACTTCTGCTTCCGGTACGGGTGCGTGACTAGAGTGATTGTCTGCCGCTCTGTGAGCCCTGCTTTATATTGGATAACAAACTGCAGCCCGACGAGCTTGTTGAACGCTCGTTGCTGGATCGGCGTGTTGAGTCGTTGATCTGTCAGATTGAGCAAGCTTTTTGATCCATTCGAATAACAAACTTTGCATGCTGAAGATACGGTCACCAATGATCAACAGCCTAGAGAAGGGCCAAAATTCCTTTTCATAAGCCGATAGCCAAGGTTGCAGAGTGCCAATGCTTTGCTCAAGTAGGCCACTACGTGGTTGTTCTGCATGAGGACCGCCCCAATACCAGTGGCACTCGCATCAGTTTACACTACGAATTGCTACTGAAAGTTGGGTAGCGCCAGAACCATAGCAGCGATCGGCTTGAGGGTAGTGCGGGCTTCTTCTGTCATTGGAGTCCATACAAACATTGTGTTTTTTCGAAGAAAATTGGTGAGAGGTTTACTGATGACCCCAAGGAAACAAACGAACATCCTATAATACCCGGCAAGGCGCAAGAATCCCCTGAGTTCTCTAGCACTAGTTGGAACTGGCCACTTCTGCACCGCTCGGACCTTAGTGTCGTCCGTAGCCACCCCCTGTCACTACAAGAAATATGTCAACTAGTAACCTTTTGTCAGTGACACTGTAAGAATTGGTCATAAATCTACGACCATTTCAGACCAATTGGTCAGAAGCTATTCCGGGGGCTCCAAACCCTAAACCATAACAACCATTTTGGCCAGAAAGGTCGTAATTTCTTTACACTAGCTGATAATGACCAATATAGATGGTCATGGTGATATGACTGGGCGCCATGTCATCATTTTTGCCTATGTGGCATGTGTATGTGTCAATATTTGCCTATGTGTCATTTTCATTTTACGTGTAGGTTTGAAACATAGAGCTGACCTGTGGGGCATGCCATGTCGTACTGACAAGTAGGACCCGCCTTGGTTGACCGTTTCGACCTACCTTACTGACTAGTGGGACCCACCTGTCGGACCAGTCCTAGTGAAGTGAATAGCAGGACCCGCCACGTAGGCCTGCCGGTGCTGGAGGGTGAGACCCACAACCATCCATCCATTTTGTGGCTCTGGCCAATAATGCGCAAAAAATGGGAGACTGGGGTTCGAACCCCAGACCAGGACCCGCCTTGGTTGACCAGTTGGACCTACCTTACTAACTAGTGAGACCCGCCTGTCGG